>NC_132892.1:25016454-25183954 GCF_030463535.1 Salminus brasiliensis | reverse complement strand
CCCTGTTCTATTAAACAGAATTCAATAAGGGGGCAAATGTTTTTGGACACCTTGTGGCGTGAGCTCATTACTGTGCAACAGCAGATTGCTCCGGGCTGCCTTAGATAAGCTTCGCGTGAATCTTTAAACCAAACAATGCAATGATTTATGGGTATTCAGTGTCTGCTGGTGTACATCGTTTGTGCACTATTTATTGCAATGCATTCTGGGATTGTTACAGTACACTGTAACAGAATGGCGAAACCCCAAATGAGTGCACTATGTAGTGCATAGGGCACAGATTTGGACACGGCTACAGTGTACCCTCTGTTTTCAAAGAGCTGCAAGGCTAAAGGAAGCTTATGGTTACCATTTAGCATTGTGCAAACTGCATTCCTAAACGGCCACCCGCTCGCATCAAATTATGTCGAGTTGTAAAGTAATCTCATACACTTGCTCGGGCCACGAGAGGTCCCGCGGAACAAGGTGCTGTCCCTATGACCAGAGTATCGCTAGTTCGAATCCTGGTTATGCTGCTAGCCATCGGCCATCCGAGAGAGCACAGTTGGCCTTGCTCTCTCTAGGGTGGTTGATGGCACTTTCTCCCCACATCACTTTAGTGTAATTTACTGGAGTCTGCTGGCGGATGCTTCAGAGTCGGGTACACAGATGAGCGCGTTGTTTGCCCGGTGACGTTGCATTGGAGGCAGGTCGGAAAAAGAGGCGATGGCTTCACCCTCCCAATGTTGGGAGCATTACAGTGTTATTTGGGGGAGAACGTGTATGGGTTGGGTAACTGGCGGTCCAACTTCTGAGAAAAATCTGAGATAAAACTTTAAAAATACACTTTTGAACATACTGTAAACATACTACCTAAGAAAATGGGCAAAAATATGTTCTTTTGAGGTCTGTAGCTTCAGCTGTTTCTATATAAAAGCTTCCATAACTTCTTCACTCTATCAGTCTCCAGTGCAACAGTACAGAAGCAAACGTCACGCACCCTAGACTTGGCTAATGGACTGTGTTGGGCGTGGGAGGAAAAATTACATCTACGTTTGTCTTTATGCTTTTCCAGACACGGTCAACCCCCCCCACACACTCGTGTTTCTCGCAGAGGCTTGTCATGCACTTGTGGTGGTCGGTCATGTGAACGTTATTGCCGTGTTTTTACAGGGAAAGTTGTAGACTAGAACTAAAAGAATGTTCTTTAGGCAGGGTACGGGGTATGGGGTCAGCAGGCAGCACTTTGAGGAAAACCTCATCTGCTGAACAGGGAGACGTCCTGGAATTTTATTTTTATCAGATCTTGCTTTGGAGGATTTACATCCTGCATGTGCTGAAGGCGGTGTACGGGCAGACAAAACCACCAAAAAATGACAGTCTTCCAGATAAAGAATGCAAGCATGGCTTGTGTGTGTGTGTGTGTGTGGTGGGGGGGGGGTGTTGTGAGAACAGTACAGCGGGGGCAGTGGACTTTGGGAACAGAACATTTTTCTTGGGAACATGTTTCTTAATTGGTTACATGAGGAGCTTTGAGCTTTGACTTTCAGCACAAAGTGAGAAGTTTGTGATATAACTGGAGCTGTTGAGGCATGTGTGGGTTTGTGTGACCTGACTTTGTTGAAAAACAGGAGTAACCATTAGCTTCGGGAGTAACCTACAAACTCTGGTGCCCTTATTGCAAATTCCTTTGTTTTGTTTTTTTTCCCTGAAATTTCTTTTCTTTTTGCCAAATTTATCTAAATTCCCATTTTCACTAAGTGCTTAATTAGGAACACCGTACTAATACTGGGCTTCATTTTGCTGTCAAAACAGCCTCAGTTATTTGTGCCACGGATTATATGGAGGTCATGTTGACGTTGACGTTGACCTGAATGACGTTCACGAAATTCCTGCAGATTCTTCAGCAGCCCTTCAATGCTGTGAACCTCCTGATGTACTTCGTCCCAAAGGTGTTCTATTGGATTCAAATACGGTGACTGGGAACCACCGACATGTTCATGAAACCAGTTTGAGATTACTTTTGTTTTTTGGGATGGTGCATGATGATGCTGGATATAGCCGTTATAGAGAAGTGTCTTTTTGTAGCCACTGTCTGGATGAGGACCCAAACATGTTGGGAAAATAGAATGGGTCAGGAATGACTCAAGAACCAGCAGGGCAGAGGCCTTCCATGAACTGGAACCTGCTGGAAAATCGGCATCACAAGTGAGTTTTACATATTCAGAGGAGTGATCAAGTATCCATCCAGAATTCTGACATTAAGCAGATTTACAGTTGAGATGTTACATCAATTAGACTTGATATGTTACTTCCTTAAGTAGAATCCAACCCAGCCTTACCCAAAACCTAACCCAAACCCTGGTTCTAATCCTAACCTTAACCTCATTACAAAACCTAATCCTAACCATCATCCTGGCCCAAATCCTAACCTCAACCCAAAACCTAATCCTATCCATAACCCAAAACCTAATCCTAACCAATATTCTGGCCCTAATCCTAACCTTAACCCAAAGCCTAATCCTAACCAATATTCTGGCCCTAATCCTAACCTTAACCCAAAGCCTAATCCTAACCATCATCCGGGTCCTAAACCTAACCTCAACCCAAAACCTAATCCTATCCATAACCCAAAACCTAATCCTATCCATCCTCCTGGCCCTAATCCTAACCAACATTCTGGCCCTAATCCTAAACTCAACCCAAAACTTAATCCTAACCAACATCCGGGTCCTAATCCTAACCTCATCCCAAAACTTAATCCTAACCTCAACCCAACACCTAATCCTAACCAACATCCAGGTCCTAATCCTAACCTCAACCCAAAACCTAATCCTAACCATCATCCGGGTCCTAATCCTAACCTTAACCCAAAACCTAATCCTAACCATCATCCGGGTCCTAATCCTAACCTTAACCCAAAGCCTAATCCTAACCATTAACCTGGCTCTAATCCAAACCTCAACCCAAAACCTAATCCTATCCATCATCCGGGTCCTAATCCTAACCTTAATTTAAAACCTAATCTTATTCATCATCCTGGTCCTAATCCTAACCTTAACCCAAAACCTAATCCTAACCATCATTCTGGCCCTAATCCTAACCTCAACCCAAAACCTAATCCTATCCATCATCCGGGTCCTAATCCTAACCTCAACCCAAAACCTAATCCTAACAACTCCAAACAATTCTTGTTTTAACTAATTGAAGATGTGTGGTACTACACTCGTATCTGCACTTTCCACCACAACTGTATATATCATCTCATCTCCGGAAATGGAACTAAAATGTACACAATATTGACAAAAATATTGGGACACCTGCTGATTCATTGTTTCTTCTTCTTCAAAAAAAAACAAGGGTGTTAAAAATAAGCGTATACTACTTTTGTTTTCTTTGTCTCTACTGTCCAGGGGAAGCTTTCTATTAGATTTAGGAACGTTGCTGTGAGAATTTGATTGCATTCAGCGACAAGAGCGTTGGTGAGGATCATCCAACATCCTGAAATCACCCCACCTCATTCCAAAAGTATTGGACAGAGCACCATCGTTCCAGAGAATTGCTCCACTGCTCAATTCTGGGGGCTTTATACCCCTCTAGCCCACACCTGGCATTAGGCATAGTGCCAGTATGTTTGTATTTATCTGAAGATTGTCCTATTCTATTGGCAGTACTTCTCTACAGGGACTAGACAAGCTGTGTGTGTGCATTTGCACATCTGTGTCAGCAATGGGTGTAACTTAAGTAGCTGAATGCGTTCATTAGAAGAGATGTCCACAAACATTTGAACACATAGTGTATGTGTGTGCTTATTATTCCTTATTCCTGCACATTAACACTGTTCACCACACTCTCTCTCTCTCACACACACACACACACACACACACACACACACACACTCAGAATACAGGGGTATCTTCTTATCAAAACTCATCCCACCTTCTCCTGTCTCTCCTCTGCTGGTTGGAAATTTCCATAGACCAATCCTGGTCGCTTATTTGGGCTGTATGTTTGTGATCGAGAGAGAGGGAGAGGGAGAAGTGGTGGGGGTGGTTGGAGGTTGGGTATTTGGGTGGGTGTGCGTTGTTCCCTTTCTGTCCATCTTGCACATTGACTGTTTGTTTGAAAGGACCTGCACTGGACGGACTAACGCTGGCCTAGCATGTTTCTGCTGCAGGTGCCAGTGAGAACGGTAGAGAGCTGAATCAGCGTGCTGATTTAATCATTAACTAAAGCTTGGATCCAAATGCCTTTTCTGCCTGCCTGATAGCAGGCCGCTTATATTTCTGTCCTCTCTCGCTAGTGTCTCTTTGTTTTAGAGGTAATCTGGGCTGTCCAGGTTTAGTGTCTAAGGTTTTGTCTGGCTGGGCTTTCGAAGGTTAACGTTTAAGCTCATTTTTTAACTTCAACAGAGACCCATCCTACAAACATGCAGAGGCTGATGGATTTAGGTTCATTGTAGACGTCGCTGATCTGTAACTGCCGTCGTGTGTTAATGTACTTCATTTATTTAAGTTGCTAGTTAGTTTTTGTTGTGGATAGGAAGGTGTTAATGAGATTTTTTGGTTGTTGGTCAGTCAGTGTTGAATCGTACTACATTGCTGTCCAACATCATCTGAGATTTAAGTTAACAATTTGCCTTTCAGTGTAATTCGTGTTTGGTCTCTTCTGCAGTATCAGGTGAATAGTGACTGATTGGCTCCTGCAGGAATCTGAAGCTTTTGCTCATGAGTAAACTCCAGTATAGTCAGCTGTGGCTTAGGTGCTTTTGGCCATGGATCATATTTATTTATTAATTAATTTATTTGTTTTTCAGTTTGTTTGGTTTCTGTGGCACAATGGAAAAACGTGCTTTCTGCAGTATGCTTATTTATTTATTTATTTTAATTCTTTCTTTTATTTACAACTGTTTCTAATTAAAAGTGTGTACATCTGGAGATATGATAGGTAAGAGGTTCTGTGATACTGTAAACAAGGTCATATCTTTTTTTGTTTGTTTGTTTGTTTGTTTTTAGGAAACTGTCGTAATGTCACACAAACCAGCATATGCATAAAATCTGAGTAAAAGAAAAGTTATTCAAGTGTATCAGTATTTTCTTACACCCCAGTCATAACCTAAACACGGAAACGTAAAACTTCTATTTAAAGAGGGGAAAGAATGTTTGTTAATGTAACAAGTCATTTTATTCCAAGTCAATTTGTCATTAAATTACAACAGAAATTAAATTCTGCTGACGTTTTCAAGCAAGGGTAAAAAAAAAAAAACACTTTTGGTAAGATTTAATTGCAATAAATGTAATTACAATTTAATGCTGACTCTGAAAATCAGTTTAAGATTATTAAAATTTTTCTCATGTTAGTCGATGTGTTATGTTATGTTAGTCAATGAACCACCAGAAACAGCAAAACCTACCGTAACTGTTGTCTAATCATATTTAAGACTGGTTCATATCTATTGCAGATGATTCAGTCAGTTTGGCCTCAAGTCCACGGTAGGTAGCAGAAGCCTTTAATGAACACTGGTAGGAAGGTTTGCATTGACATCGCTGCTGGAACACGGCCACCTTTCGTCAGACTGTCAAACCATTCTGCAACATGGCTGCGTTTATTAGGGAAAACGACCAAACCAGGACTGAAACATGCGATTATCTGCTGAAGTTAAAGGCAGTCGGACTCGACAGCGATCCATCCAATTTACTAAACAACCAGTGGTTCATGGACAGCGGTGTGTAGCCAGGAACGTCCAGCTAACTGAGGTTCAAATCACACACGTTTTGAGGCTAAAGCCTCATATCTGAGAGCACGCAATCGGGTGAATGTTCTTAGGAGTGTTTTCTATGGTTTTCAGGATCAGGTAGAAGACTGGTTCATCCAGGTTTGCTTGCTTTCCCTTTTACTTGAACTTCACAACTACAGTGGACTTGTTTTTCCCCACCTGTTGAGCTCCCACATGTTTCAGTGTCTGGATTCCAGTTGTTTCTGCAAACTTCAGCCATCCACTAGTTTCTCTGCTCTTTTTAGCTTTCAGTAGTCTGTGAAAGGATAGCTCTGAATTCTTCCTGAATCTGTATGTACATTTACATTTACATTTAAGGTATTTAGCAGACGCTCTTATCCAGAGTGAATTACAAAAGTGCTTTGCTATTTACCCAAGAAAACCTCAGCTAGTTTAAATAGACTAATAATTCAAAGATACCTTTAAGTTTAGACACTACTAAACACAAGTCAGTAAGGTGACCATAGTACTCTGCTATTTGCCCAAGTATTCACTGAAGAGGTGGATCTTCAGTCTGCGTTTGAAGACAGCGAGCGACTCGGCCATTTGGACACCCAGGGGAAGCTCGTTCCACCACCTCGGTGCCAGGACAGTAAAAAGCCTGGACGCTCGTCTTCCGTGGATTTTGAGGGATGGCGGGTCAAGACGAGCTGTACTTGAAGCTCAAAGGGCTCTTGGTGCAGATCAGCTTTTGACCATTGCCATCAAGTACGGAGGGGGTTGGTCCATTCTGGGCTTTGTAGGCCAGCGTTAGGGTCTTGAATCTGATGCAGGCAGCAGCTACAGGAAGCCAGTGAAGAGAACGCAGCAGCAAAGTGACATGGCTGAATTTAGGAATGTTGAAGACGACCCGTGCCGCTGCATTCTGGATATGCTGCAGGGGCCTGGTGGTGCGCAGAGGAAGACCACCCAGAAAAGAGTTGTACAGTCAGTCACGCAGCATTGACACTGAACACTAACGCTGCCACTCATTCTTCATCTTTTTGCCGCTTCATGGGCGTGGCCTCAGGGACTCCATGTGGCTTATTAAAATCAAAATTAGCTCAGACTAGAATGACATGGTCATTTATAGTCCGCTGAACTGTGATTTGAGAAGTGTGGTCTATTGAAGAGTGCCGTGTGGTGTTTAGTGCAGTATCCTGAGTTTGGTTTGCTCTTCTCTTCACCAGGTGCAGCAGTGTGAGGGCGTCAATAACCAAAGCTACGTGTGTGAGTCGGGCCACTGCTGCGGAGAGTCCCAGTGCTGCAGTTACTACTATGAACTGTGGTGTAAGTAATTCATTCTAGTGCAAAATGCCGTCAACAAACGGAGGTTTTTATGATAAGAGTACTGCAGTTAATATGATTTAATGGGAGTCTAGAATAACTGGATTACCTTTACATGGAGAGGTGGGGTCATTTCACCACAGGGTAAGGGTCGGTGTAGTGCAGTTGGTAACAACATTGACCTCCCCCTAAGCTTTGGGTTCTCTACAGAACTTTTGTTGTGCAGATTATTAAAGGCTGGGTATCTAACACTTCCCCACTGAGTTTTATGTCCATCGCACACTAAACAACTAGGGATCATCCACTACACGACTTCAACCTGCTGCTGAACCTAAGCAAACACGTCCCAAACCACGCATGCCGCAGATTTGCACCACCACCCAAAGTGTGGCTCCTCTTATTGTAAGATCTTCTTGATCTGAGCACAGGATTAATATGACCTGGGGTTGATTTTATGGGTTGTGTTATGGTGGGTAAAAGCTGCCAGAATTTCTAAGGGTGTGTTTATACTTGCAGTTCGGTTCCTTTGGTCCAGACCAAGCAAGAAAATGATGCATTGTTAGATTTTAGTCCTGGTTTGTTTTGCGTTCATGCTGACATATTTGCAGTCTAACCAAAAGGGAAGAAAAGGTGACGTATGATGCACATATGACAGGAGGCTGCATATAGAGGAGGTGGGTGTGTTACAGGTTCAGCGCGATCCACACAATAACTAGCGGAGAAAAAAAGAAATCAGAAAAAACTGAAAAATCGAACCACTGGATCCATAAACCATTCCTATTAAATCACATCGTCTTGATATCTGTATTGTTTTTATATATGTAATGTACATATGCTAATTTAATTTATTAAACACACTAATGTTTTAATTTATTTAAGTACATTAAAGCTGTGAAATGTATCGTTACTGTGGCTGCATCCCAACGCCCACATGTCTTTACTTCATTGAGGCAACTTCACTAATAAATGCAGCTCTGATGGTCACTAGTGTGTGAGTTGGGTCACAGGGGACAGCGGAGACCCCGCTAAACTAAAGTGTCAGACAGAAGAAGTTGAAGCACAAAAACGTGGGCAGGTATGCACAGAGACTCACCCATGATGACCCATGATACTCGTTTGCATATTTCAGACGAAGCGCACCTGAGTTTGTTTGGAAGCGAACTGAGACCCTCTTTGTCAGGCTTACTCTACGCTTACTCTACCAAACCGCACTAACATGGCAATCACACCAGGTTTCGTTTTAATCGAACCAGAGCTGACAAATCTAAACACATCCTGGTACCCTGGTAAGATACCCTGGTAATAAATACATCAAACTAATCTAGGTCCACACCAAGGTCACGGAGTAACAGAATTTGTGGATCAGACTTTCCATGTTGGAGGCTTTTTAGTAGAAGTCATGTTTGTTGTCTCAGGAGGTCCCATAAAACATCTTCTGTATAACGGTGATGTACATGTTAACAGCCTTATTTTCAGCCTATGATGCAAGACAACAAAACTAAAGACCACATAAGATGTCCATGTTGCCATGCATCATGTGCAGTGTATCATGTATAAAGTCTTCAGGAGCTAAATGGCTTCATTATTTATGGTATTTATGAAGACCCTGAGAACCACTGTCTGTGTGGTGAAACAAAACTGTTAAGCTGCGTAGCTTGGACTCACCAGGGATATTAGATTCATATGATCTATATGTTGCTTGTGTTATGGTAAGGGCGGTGTGTCTGTCTGTTTGACAGGGTTCTGGCTGGTATGGGCCATCATCTTTATCTTGAGCTGCTGCTGTGTGTGTCACCACCGCCGCACCAAGCACAGACTGCAGCAGCAGCAGCGGCAGCACGAGATCAACCTCATCGCCTACAGAGAGGCTCACAACTACACCTCACCTCCATTCTACTTCCGTAAGAATCTCTGCCTTCCATTTCCGTGGTTTTGACTTGATGACCTCCTACTGACACATTTACCGGAACCTCCGAGCCTGTTCACAGCCGGTCATTGCTGCTACAGCCGTGCCTTCATTACATAACAGGGTTCATGCCCCAGTTTTCAGAGTACACAGGCCATTATTTTACACCGGTGTTGCAACACTGAAACGTCAAACTCTCCAGCTACCAGTGGTGGACGAAGTACACAAACCAAGTACTTGAGATTAAGTAGAGATACCCAAAGTAAAATATTACTCCACATAAAAGGCATTTGCCTTTTAAATGTACTAAGGAGCGTTTTATCATAGTTTTGCTTTGTGTTCTCTGTTTAAACTTCAGACATCAGACCTCTGTGAGAACAATCTTGGCACGCCCAAATATTCTAATGAATGTGCCTGTCTGACAGCCCTCTTATCACTGGTGAGCAAAATTTGTTTTAGGTTACCATGACACACAGCCTTAAGACGGAAAAGCTGAGATTATTTTAGGTTCTGATCTCTGTAACAGAGTTACCAACCCATATATAGATACAAGCTTGAGCAGCTACCCCACGCGCCTTGGAATTCCTCCCATCCGACACCTGTCTCCTCTCCGCCTCTACATGCTGTGCCAGTAGGGCGGCAGATCGGCCCGGCTATGGTTCTGCATCAGGACCTCCTGGCACCCAGGCGCTACATTCTGCGGTAAAGCGGAGAGGCAACAGACAACTGGGCACATGGTTAAGCCACTACCCCAGTTATTAGACTTTGGGAAAACATTTATAAGACATGCTTTGTGCATTTATATTGGGGGCCCTAATTAGAAAAAAACAAAAGATTAAGTTTAGGTTTCCAGGTATTAATGTATAATGACCATATAATGATCATTTTTGGCTTAATTCATTTATTTTAGGTGAAAAGACTCTACAGTCAGTCTTGCTACACCAATCTTTAAATAGCATTCCTTTCATTTGTCTGACAGTAATATCTGTTAAAATGATCATAAGCACAAAACACTGCAGGCAAACAATTTGCATTGATTCTTCAAAAGACTACTACTTCAAACAATTCGATCAGATAATGCACACATAATCCAAAAGGAACTACAGATTTATTCACTATACATTAAAAGATCTATTCATTTTCACCTTTATTATTCCATACCTATAGGCCAGTTATGTGGAAATCACTAATAGCACAATACACACTTTGTAACCACCCTGTTTTGCAAATTGCACGTCATGGCTATTATACAACATGCTAGTTTGAACCATTTTTAACAACCTAGGACTGAAAACTGAACTTTTTATGGAAATCCGTGCATGGAAAAATATGTATGGTATCCAGAGGACCCTAAATAGATACACTTGTTAATTTTGTGATGCAAATTCATTAATTTAATATTTATTTAGTGTTTTAGTATAATCTTACCTAATGTTATTATAATGTAAATTAAATTCTTAGCTGTAATAAACCCACAAACAGACCTAGCACTGCCAACAAATATATAATTTGGTAACTGGTAACTTTACAGGACTGCATAACTCTTCTATTCATATAACCAGGTAATAATTTGTATGGTAAGTTACGTGTGCAGTGTATAGCAGTAAAATCATGTTGAGTAAACCATATCATGCAGCCTCTAATCTGTGTGAAAGAAAAACCTCAACCCAGAGGGGCTTGTCATGTGACATTGCAGGAATGTGTTTTTCATCACCCCCCCCCCCTCCCCCTCCTCCTCTACTGCATTTTGATTCAGCGGACCTCGCCTAGAACAGGAGGTCTGTAGCCTTATGCTCAGCCAAGCCCCTCTAGCAGTGCGGCTGTTTGTTTTCGGATCGATCGGCCCACTCTGAACGTCCTGTAACCCTTTGGCCTCCCACCTGTTTTCCCTGGCAACGCATCAGGGAAGACTCCCAAAACCAAAGGAGAAACACACACGGCAACTTGAGCCTCTGTCAATGTTGATGCTGCGGACTGCCTTGCTTGTTGTACGTGTGCTGCCTCCTCTTTCTTAAGGCTCGGTGAGCCGGACTAAAAATCACTCATTTTTGGAATTTGTGATTAGTGTATCTAATTTCTAAGTTCCATGATTTGGAATTGTTAAAAAGGTGTCCTCTGGTTTAGCAGGGTGTAGTAATGTGGATTTACATGTGTGTATCCACAGTTCACACTGGATCTGACTCTGTTTAGTCCTCTTGTTGAGCCAACAGGGAATGATGTCTGTTCTAACTCAGTATTGTGATGACTGATAATACACCCTCCTTTCTGCCTCTTTCAGGATTTCTACCAAACTACCTTCTCCCAGAGTATGAAGAGGTGATGAATCGTCCTGCCACCCCACCTCCTCCTTACAGTGCCTTAAACGGTGGTCCCACAGCCTGTACCCCCACAGACCAGCAGGAGGCAAACTGCCCATCCAGACAAGCCACTCCAGCACCCCCCACATCAGAAACATGTTGCTCTAGAACCAACATTGAGGAGTTCCACAGCTCCGGAGTGGGACCATACCACCATAAAGATGACGGCAAGGCCCAGACCCTGGAGGACACGCCCTGCGTGGAAAATCAGGACGTGGGCAGGAAAGTTCAACTGAGGGAGGCTGAGGAAAAGGAGCGGACTGCTGGGAGACACCGTCACTTCACTGGGGACTCGGGGATCGAGGTGTGTGTTTGTGGGAGAGGCCTGGAGAACCGTGAGCTCAAGGAATTGGAAGGTCTGTTGAGTGAGGAAGGCCAAGACGACCCGCTGGATTTTTGCGAGGGGTGTGGCCTCCGTTCCTACGAGGACGAGGAGCAAAGGGCGGAGCATGGAGCCTCACTTCTCTCCCAGCTACACCCGGTATGTCTAAATTTGCATACCATTAATGAACAGGATGGACCTCATCAAGGTGATGCCCAAGGTGAGTCCCAAAGCTGAGATTGATGGTACCGAATGAAGAGGTCTTGAAGAGACCGAGACTTCATAGAAGTACAGGCCTGCCAGACAGAACATGTGCTGGAGAGAGGAACTTGCAAGAGATGGGACTCGCTTGAGAGGAGAACGTGCAAGAGATGGGACTTTCTGGAGAAATGCTTTTAGAGAGCAGACTCCCTAGACACTCGCACAAACTGGGTTGTGTCTATGCTCTCTCTTTATTTAAACGGTCTCTCTATGTGTAAGCATACTGCCAATCAGACTTGTGACATACACCAATCAGCCATAACATTAGTACCACTGATGGGTGAAGTGATAAACGAGGATTCTTCTCATCTACAGTGCCATCTATCAAGGGGTGGGATATATTAGCATAGATAAGCATACAAATATGGGTCTAGGCTGGTCTTGTGGGGTTTTTCTCGGATGTAGTGGTCAGTACCTACCAAAAGTGGTCCAAAGAAAGTACAACCAATGAACCGGCAACAGGGTCATGGATGCCCCAGCCTCACAACTTGCAGGATTTACAGGATCTCCTTCAGAGGTCGTGTGGAGTCCATGCCTCGAAGGGTCAGGTCTGATCTGGCGGCAAAATGGGAACCTACTCAATATTAGGCAGGTGGCGCTAATGTTGTGGCTGAATGGAATGTCTGTTGGCAGTCTTATGACATTTCTGATTTCTTAATGACAGCTTTGGCTGAAACCACTTCAGCAGTCTTAAAATATCAAAGTTGTAACCTGAGGGGTGCCGGTGCACGTCTTTCTACGTTGATTTCTGTATGGAATTTATTGTCGCCCAGGATCCATGATGATGGGTAATGTTTCTTTGTCCAATAATACCAAACATCTATAAGAATATAGTGGCTTAGACCTGAGCTAATGGTACGACTCAGGTGAGATCATACAGTACCGTTCATACCAAGGTGTCAGTAAAACTGTGTTTAATGTGCCTTACTAAAGTAATATGGTATATCGTAAATGTAAGATATCGTGCAGATGTTTGTTCATTTCAGTACAGGAAAAACCAGCATTACTATGGATATCAGCACGTGATAAATTAGCACAGGTAAATCCAGTAATATGACATTTGCTCAAACTAAGACTTTATTAGGGCTAGTTTTATCATGTCAGACCCAACTTACAATAGCTCAGTGATGACATTAATGCATTTATGGCAAGGCTGCTTTAATTCAATGTAAAGCAGTGCTCCAGCATTTTCAAGCTAATCTTTATCTGCAGTACCTGCCAGTGGGCTTCTGTTATAAACAGAGCCTCTTTTACACTAACACAGATCGAGATTGGGGAAAAAAACAAGGGCGTATTCCTTCAATCAAAGTAAAGATAAATGAGTAAAGCAAAGCAAAGTGCCTTGATGGGTGTTCCAGCTGTTTTGCACATGTGAATTCTACTGAATTCTCACTGGTTCTCACACACACACATTAAAAATCAAGCTATTTTCTTCATGCTTAGCAATTAAATTGTATTTAATGTTTTTTGGAGCAGTCTGTGTTAAAGTAACAGTGTGATTGTTTTTGTCTGATAAAGACTCTCAGCCAGTTGAATGTAACCTGTAACTAAAACCAAAAATACTTATCCCAAAAAGATATTAAAGTATTTAAACCTCAGTGCCTTTGAGTGATCTTCCCTCTTATTGGAACAGATTTTGTAGCTGTGAATTACGTTAAATATCTAATTATCTCTTAGTCAGTAGGGCCTGGGGCGCTGCATGCGAGGGGTCAGCCGGCACACCAACCGGCACATCCTACAGCAGCCAGCACATTTCTGGGCTGCTGGGTGTGAGTCTGCACATCCTAAAGCAGCCAACAAAGATTGATCAGAGCCATTGCACAAACACTGGGCAGAGACAATTCACCAAATTACAGATACAAACCACTAACCAGAGAAGTTGGCCAAGGAGAACAGCAGCAGTTGTGAGAGTTGTAAGTAAAGTGTTGTCCTAAAGCAGCCGGTACACCATCCACCACATTGTTAAGAAAAACAGTGGGTGATGAGACTTTTCGCGTGAGGGAGTTTGGTTATTGCTGCTGAACTTCCTTTTGTAAATGTTGGTTTATGTGCATCTCCCCTGTTTTTCACTTTTTGACTTAATCTGAATCTGGCAGTTGTTCTTTACATTTAATTAAAATTCCATAGTGAATGGACCAATAGAAATGCTTCAAAATAACTTGGAATAAAATTTGTTAACTTTAACTTTAAACAGGAGTTAATGTATGTAAAGTTAAAATATGAATCTCAGAGAGTGAAATACCTGACTAAATATACAGATAATTTTGGGTTTAATGTCTATTAATAGAATATAAAAAACCACATATGTAGGAAATGGCAAAAATAGCATTTGTCCTTGAGCGCGCTTCGTTAAAAACGCGTACAAATGCGCACCAAGCGCTGAAAACCCAACAGCTTCACAATATCATACAAAAATAAATACAAAAATAATCTGATTAGTGGTGATTAATAGCTGTTCTCAATTGTAAATCCATAGTTTGACACCTCTGCAACATCAGTTTAAATAGTAAGTTAATATCCTAAATTAAAAAAAAAAAACGCATGCACCAGAAAAATAAGTACAGACATACTGCATTGAAATTAAAGTATTAGTGTGTTTAAAAAATAAAAACCTGCAGTGAGCCAAGTGAAGTGATAGTAAATTAAAAGTCAATAAAAACTAAAATAAAACTAAATGCACTGAACAGCCAGTGAAGTCGTATTTTTATGGGTATTATATGTAGTGTAAAGTGTTTTTATTTTTTTATTTTTTATTTTTTTAATTTATTTATTATTTTTTTATTTAATCAAAGGTACATACATAACTACAAATGACAAGCTAGGGGGTGCAAAATATACCACAATATACCACAAAAAAAGCCATACAATGAGAAACTTCAAACAGTGAGGCTCAGAGATGTGGTGTGAGGTGATTCCAGCAGTTCTCCAGTTTTTTACTGAAGTCGTTTTACAGGTGGACACGAGTTTACAGGATGTGACGTATCTCACGACCATTTATCTTTTCCGTATGTTTTTTTAATGAAATTTTTTTTCATTATTTTTTCAGCTCAGATAACTAATTTTGAATCATC
Organism: Salminus brasiliensis; assembly: GCF_030463535.1. Lineage (NCBI taxonomy): Eukaryota > Metazoa > Chordata > Actinopteri > Characiformes > Bryconidae > Salminus > Salminus brasiliensis. The sequence goes on along the minus strand of NC_132892.1, from coordinate 25,169,016 downwards.
TCGTTTAATATTAACGACTCAGTGTTTTTTTTTTTTTTTTTTTGATGTCCTACGGATCTTCTGCCAATCACCCGGACGGAGTGGAGTGGGATTTCCTGGTTGACTGTCTGGTATCACTGACGGTATATCGCTGCTGTCCAATGAAAAACATGTATCTGCATTTTTTTGTCTGTTTTTCGTTTTCTCCGTCATTTGAACCCTGTAGCTGCTCTGCACCCTGTGTAAATAATTCTGGATGAGAGGACCAATAGAAATGCTCCAAACGGACTTTAAACCGTTAAACGTTTAGACGTTTTTTTTTTCCATTCTCCTGTAAAGCTGCTCTTTAGTAAACACAGGTTTTCTTCGGACACCCCGCTGTTTTTAATGGGGACCAGGTGAGGTCAATCGTGTCACTTCCTGATCGGCTCCTCGTGCAGTGATTTACCTGGAAAGTGATTGACTCCGCAGAATTTATTTATTTATTTATTTATTTATTTTTAGATATGAATTATTTGTTAAGCTTGTGTGTGTAAAAGAGAACATGGGTTAGAGTTATTTAATATATAAAGATATTTAATTGATCACCGGTCCTCTCATGCTCACTTCCGGTGACACGCTTTGGATAGGCAAAAGCTATGGGCCTGTCTGTCACAGCACAAGCCCCGCCCCTGAGCCCCGGAGCCCCGCCCCTGAGCCCCGGAGCCCCGGAGCGCCTGACAGGCTGTGTCTGCTCTCCTGAACCTCTTCTGCTTCATCACGCTTCAGTTTCTCTGCTGCTTATCAGCGCATATCTGAGGAGGCTGGTGAACCTTATCCTGTAGCCGCTTATGAAACACCCCCGGCTCTGGAAATGCACAGCATGTAGAAACGCAGAGCGAGCGACTCGCTGGCTTCCTGTACTTCCTATTTACAAACGTGTCGAGGAGAGTGAACGAGGACAGTAAGGACGTACAGTAAAGTACGAGTCGTTTAACAGTGGTCTAACATGGCAGACACGACAACAACCGCCAGGTAAGCACTGTAGCTACCTGTCGTGCAATCACACTTATGAGGTTAGCATGTACAGCCCCTTGCTGGACAGTCCAGCTCAAGACCTGCTGCTTTCACAGGGTCTAAGCTGGTCTCTGATGGTCAGGGTGAGAGGAGACGGTCATCTATGCTGGGACGTGAGCAGGTTATGGTACACCGTGAAAAAACATAACAGCCCCATGGATAAGTGAGGAATTAAAAAACATGACAAAAAAGGATGCAGTAATAAAAATAATAAATAAAAATAATTAAAAAAAAAACTGACAATAATATACTTTGGAAGAAATATTGTAAACTGAGAAATGATGTATATAAACTCAATATGAGGAAAGGAATATTATAAAAATAGCATCAGATCTCAATTAACAATAGAAATAAATTATTAATTAATAATTATGGAAGTTTGTGAATAGTATATTGAGCAGGAAAAGAAATCTGGTGCTGTTTTCTATCGAGATAGAGGGATCATTTATAGCAAAACCTGAAACAGTTTCCAATTATTTATGATATTGATATGAGTTTATGATATGAAATATTAATGATTATTTTATTAACAAAACAAACATCCTTCAAAGTAAGATGATCAAACAGAATGGGAAACAGTCCTGTACAAATATAAAAGAGTTAATCATGAAAGAGCGAAACTGTCAATTTAAAAATGGACATGTAAATAAGGAAGCGGTTGAATACAAAAGAACAGAAAGAACATCAGGAATTGACCATTTAGATGGGAACATTTTGAAAATAGCTGTAAAACACATAACTAAACCAGTTTGCTATATTTGTAACTGAAGTATAAAGCTGGGTATATACCCAAGGCTGTGGAAGCAAGCTAAAGTGATCCCACTACCTAAAGACAGCAGATGCTCCTTAAATGGTCCCAATAGTCGACGTGTCCGTTTACTTCCTGTAATGAGCAAATTATTAGAGAAAATAATAACAATGCAGAGCTACTTATCCGAGAATAATCTGTTGACTAACTCTCAGCATGAATATAGGAGAGGACTTTCAACATGCATTGCATTCATTCAGATAAATTAGGATTGGTTAAAATAACTAGAAGAAAAGGAGTTATTTGGAGCAGTTCTTTTAGACCTTAGTGCTGCATTTGATGTACTGAATCATGATCTGTTGTTAGAGCAGCTTGTTATGGGATGGATTTGACTCTAATAGCATGGCGTCAAAGTTATCTCTCAGATAGATGTCTGTCAGAGAGTAAGAAGGTAAATCTGGGAGTCCCACAGGGAAGTTGTCTTGGCCCGTTATTATTTTCACGATACATAAATGACCTGCTGCTAAATAAAGCCATGCTGCAGATGTATGCAAGTGATACCCCTCTTTATGCGTCAGCTGCCACAGTAAATGATCTGTCTGATATACTGAAGGAAGAACTAAAGGCAGTAACAAATTGGATCAGAGACAACCAACTCATTTGGAGAGCCAGAGATAACTTTAAATATAGAAGAAGAAACAATTTAACAAGTTCAAGATGTAAAATTATTGGGTGTTACAGTAGACCATAAATTAGCATGGGGAAAACATATTAAGAGAGCATTGTAAAAGAAAAAGGGGAAGGCTTTATCTGTAATAAGAAGATGCACAACATTTTTACTCAGAAAACTTTACAAATAGTAAAAACAATAGTAATACAATCATTAGTATTATCTAAACTAGATTACTGCACAGCAGTATGGTCAAATGGTCAAGTATCCTGTGCTGGTAGATTAACAGGGAATGGTACACTATGTTGATAAATCAGCAGGTTACAGTACCCTATGCTGGTAGGTCAGCAGGGTATGGTACCCTATGCTGGTAGGTCAGCAGGTTATGGTACCCTATGCTGGTAGGTCAGCAGGGTATGGTACCCTATGCTGGTAGGTCAGCAGGGTATGGTACCCTATGCTGGTTGGTCAGCAGGTTATGGTATCCTATGCTGGTTGGTCAGCAGGTTATGGTATCCTATGCTGGTTGGTCAGCAGGGTATGGTACATTATGCTGGTAAATCATCAGGTTACAGTACCCTATGCTGGTAGGTCAGCAGGGTATGGTACCCTATGCTGGTTGGTCAGCAGGTTATGGTATCCTATGCTGGTTGGTCAGCAGGGTATGGTACACTATGCTGGTAAATCATCAGGTTACAGTACCCTATGCTGGTAGGTCAGCAGGGTATGGTACCCTATGCTGGTAGGTCAGCAGGGTATGTTACCCTATGCTGGTAGGTCAGCAGGTTATGGTACCCTATGCTGGTAGGTCAGCAGGGTATGGTACCCTATGCTGGTAGATTAACAGGGTATGGTACCCTGTGCTGGTTGGTCAGCAGGTTATGGTATCCTATGCTGGTAGATTAACAGGGTATGGTACACTATGCTGGTAAATCAGCAGGATATGGTACCCTATGCTGGTTGGTCAGCAGGTTATGGTATCCTATGCTGGTAGGTCAGCAGGGTATGGTATACTATGCTGGTTGCTCAGCAGGTTACAGTACCCTATGCTGGTTGGTCAGCAGGTTATGGTACCCTATGCTCGTAGGTCAGCAGGTTATGGTACCCTATGCTGGTTGGTCAGCAGGTTATGGTACCCTATACTGGTAGGTCAGAAGGGTATGGTACCCTGTGCTGGTAGATTAACAGGGTATGGTACCCTGTGCTGGTAGATTAACAGGGTATGGTACCCTGTGCTGGTAGGTCAGCAGGTTATGGTACCCTATGCTGGTTGGTCAGCAGGTTATGGTACCCTATACTGGTTGGTCAGCAGGTTATGGTACCCTGTGCTGGTAGATTAACAGGGTATGGTACCCTGTGCTGGTAGGTCAGCAGGGTATGGAACCCTGTGCTGGTAGGTCCTGTGCTGGTAAATCAACTGGTTATGGGACCCTATGATGTTAAATCAGCAGGTTATGGGACCCTATGTTGGCACGTCAGCAGGTTATTGTTCCCTATTCTGTTAAATCAGCAGGTTATGGGACCCTATGCTGGCTATACTATGCTTCATATGTTTGTTGTGTTGACGAGTAGGTCTTTCAGCATTGAGCATAATCATTTAGAACAAGCTGGTCATCAAGTTTACAAACATAGTCAGATTAGACAAGACAAGACAACCATATTCACAATTAGTGTTGGACACAGATAGAATTTGGCCTCCGCCTTTAACCCATCCGAGCAGGGAACATTTACATTTACATTTATGCCATTTAGCTGACGCTCATATCCATAACGAAGGTTACTCGTATTACAGAGGTGGGCTAATGCAGAGTTAGGAGTGCTGCCCAAGGACCCGTATTGGTGTAGCGCACCCAGACTGGGAATCAAACCCCATTCTCCCACATGGTGTAATAGCTCACTGGCACTGGTGTTATCTGTTGCGGCACACCAACTGACACACACACACACACGTACACACTAGTGATCAAACACACACACAGTGACAGTAAGCAGGAGTGGAGGCATGCTAAAGCAGCCTATTCAAGTCAAATACAAACATGTGGCCTAGTTTTCCTGTTCGCTCCATCAGGACATGAGGCTCATATGTATTTACACATTTTGTTTTGGCAGAAAGGAGCAGCCAGGTGGAGCCATTCACAACGACGTCAAGGTAGGGTGTGAATATTAACACAAATAAATTAAAACACAGTTTGACTGGACTGGGCTACTGGACTAATGACCGCATTAATGCACCTTTGCCCCGTAACCTGCTGTAATGACGTCTCCGAACCTTTGGCTTTGACCATGCCACTGTTTCAAATAGATTAGGCCTAGTCTGAGACTGAAATTTACTTATAATGGAGAATTATCTTCCTGAATGCTCTGTAGTCCAAGACTCTGCTATATATATATATATATATATAGTATAGTATATATAATATATAGTATATAGTAACCACTATGAATTAATTCTCTTTTGGAATTGAATAGACACTGTGGCCACTGAATAATAGTAATAATATAGTGGCTGCTGAATACTATGAATTATTCAGTAACCACTGTAAAATATTCAATATCCACTATGAATTATTCCATAATCACTCCAAATGATTTAGTGTCCACTATGTATTTAGGAGCTACTATGAATTATTCAGTATCAGTATAATCATATAAACTTGATTTTGTACAGCAGTAGTACATTTATTATATGAAATAATTCTGCTTTTTAATTAAATAAAATATTGATTTCATTAAATTATATTATTGTCTTATTAAAAATAAAACCTTTTTGACAGTGATGAACAGTAGTTCCTTTTTACTTCATGTGGTTTGCTCATTGACTCACCCAGTGAATAAATCCATAAAATACGTACAGTAAAATACATCTTGTCATTTGAACTTTGTTTTGCAGGAATATTATGGGAAAATACTCAAGAAGACCACTGATCTGAAGAGCAATGCCTGTGTGCCTTCTGCTAAGCCCATCTCTGCCTACATCCAAAAAGCTCTGGCTGATGTTCACCCTGATGTCAAAGCAAAGTAAAATAACCTAGTCTATTTAAACTGAAAAAGCCACTCAGTAATTAAGTGCATTTCATTGAATCTACTCTTTGGGTGGTGTATTATACATCACTATTACAAAGGTTTTCAGACGTCCTGTTAAATTGATCAATTCAGCTAATTTTATGGTGTCCCCATTGCTGACACACCTAATCACACAGCTTGTAAAATCTCCATTGTAAAGTTTTGTCTTCTAGAGCATCAGTACATGAGGCTAAGGTCACCATGCCTAGGTGTCTACAAACCTTCAGACATATAGTGTAGGCATGATTAGTCATTAATAAAAGTTTATTGAATTTGATAAAATCCCTAAAATGCTCCTCAGGCTTTCCAATTTCATCCATATTCAAATGTTGATGGTCTGTAAGAAAGAGGAGTGTGGACTGATGTTCCATGCCTTAGGCCAGGGATCCCTCTGCTGGTAGGCTAAGTAACACCATCTTTTGCTCTCAGATACTACGGCTGTGGCCTGGTTGTGCCTGAGTGTGTTGAGGGCTGCAAGCTGCTGGACCTGGGCTGTGGTAGCGGCCGCGACTGCTACATGCTCAGCCGGCTGGTGGGGGAGAACGGATATATCAGTGGGATTGACATGACAGAAGATCAGGTGTGGCTGGTTTATGAGGCCCAGGGTCTTACTATATCTTTTAAGTCTTGCCTGATACGTCAAAAGACCTAATTGCAGAAACAGAAACTTTATCTGTTGGGTATTTTCTTTTTGATCCTGGAGGTCAGTAATGTACACCAAGAAATAAATGAAGGTCATACTGTAAAATAAATGAATAGACATTGATAGACCAGTAGTTCCTCCATGTACATTTGTTTGTTATATACAATATGGACAAAAGTATTGGGACACCTTCTCATTGATTGTTTCTTTCAAAATCAAGGGTATAAAAATGGTGTTCATCCAGCTTTTGTTTAAGTAACGGTCTTTACTGTCCAGGGAAGGCATTCCACTAGATTTTGGAGCATTGCTGTGAGGATTTGATTGCATTCAGTGATGATGCAAGTTAGTGAGGTTAGGATGTTGGATGATCACCATGCCTCCCCAGCTCATCCCAAAAGTATTGGTTGAAGCACCAGCCTAACACAGTTCCCCTGCTCCACAGCTCAATGCTGGAGGGGAGCTTTATACCTTTCTAGCCCACACCTGGCATTTGGCATGGTGCCAGCAGGTTATCTGCTCCATGGAATGCACAAGCTGTGTGTGCTTTTGCACATCTGTTTTAGCAATAGGTTCAACTTAAAGTGCATTCATTAGAAGGGGTGTACACAAACATTTGGATATATAGTATATAACATACATCATTTGAAATGTGTCCTCTGCACAGACCTCTGAGGATATTTAACGATGAATGGAACAATAGAAATGCTCCAAAATAAAGTAAATCTTTTTTTTAACAAGGACTTCCCTTGAACGTTAAGAACACTTTTTCTTCTACAGTAAAGTTACAACCCAACCATGTAAACTCTGTCTAAATCTGAAGATGCTACAGAAGACATTGAAGACAGATTGGTCCATATATTGTATGATGAGTCAATAATGTAATTATCATGACTGGCCTAGTTAAACAAACTCAGTTCAATTTCTTGTTGTAAATTTGTTATTGCTGCAAAACACTATGTTAAATGAGAACAATAAAGGGGTATACTTCAGACTGCAGTCATACAGTCGTACATTGTTATTCTGAAGAAATCAGTAAGAAGAGCTTTCATTGCACTGTGAATCACAGCGATCATAGCGCAGTGCATCCAACAATAAAGGCAGCAGGGAATTGTTTTCATACCAGAAAGCACAGTCAAAGTCAAGCAGCGATGCTGTAGCTAAGATTCGTGTGCTAATAGTGTGTTATTATTGTAATATTCCTCAAGATCACTCTATGGATGTTGCTAACTGAAGGTATCTGTTTTATAGCTTGAGATTGCACGGAAATACATCGAATATCACACACAGAAATTTGGATACAAGAAGCCAAATGTGAACTTCGTTCAAGGGTTCATCGAGACATTGAGGGAAGCTGGACTGGAAGAGAAGTCTTATGACATAGTAATGTAAGGATTTTAAAGACTGTATTTGTGCACACATTAAATGGATAAGAATTCATATTTTTAGATTAGGCTTTACAAGGCTTGCTTGAGTAAAAGAGAAGTTTAAAGAAACTCCACATGATGTACGTTTTCCTAGAACTGTGCGCACAGCCCAAGAACTAAATAGCTACCACTTTTTCTAAGAATTGACCCTCATAGTTTATTGACAGGCACTACAACTCCCTGTGGGCATTCTGACATTGTGTTTTGTTTTTGACTGACAGCTCGAATTGCGTGGTGAACCTTTCCCCAGACAAGGCGAGCGTTCTGAGAGAGGCCTACCATGTACTGAAGGTAATTTGTCATTCATTCATAATAAATATTCCGTGTGAGTCTGTGTAGTCATTGTGTTTTACAGCAATGCATCACAAGTCCTGTTAATTTGTAGTAAAAGCATTGATTTTAGAGAGTTATGAAATCTTCTTCTTAGAACAGTAAGCCTATCTCAATTACAATTGTTCTCGGTTTTATGAAAAGATATTGTTCAAATTTTTAATTGTAGCAATCACTCCATATTTAACGTGGACGAAATGTTTGTGTTTGGTTGTGTTTTTTATTTATATTATATATATATATATAATTTATTTTATTTATTTTTTAATGGTAAGGATGGAGGAGAACTGTACTTCAGTGACGTTTACAGCAATGCCAGAATTTCAGAATCCCTGAGGTCCAATAAGGTGTTGTGGGGTAAGAGAGTAGCTGATGCCTTATCCGGAACTGTTTCAGTATATCTTTAGGTATTTTCTTTAATATGCTTGAATATGTTATTTGTAACAGATATACATCTGAGCGTCAGACTATTTTGGTTTATTTTGAGGAAAAACAATATCACAGATTTAAATATTAGGAATCTTTAAATTAAGCCCCCAAATTTCTAGTTTTTCTGATGTCTATATAGAATCATTGCTTTTACTATAGGAACCCTAAAGAACCCTTTTTCTAAGGAGTTGTTCTGCAAAATATCGAGTTGATACAATCGATTAGCCAAGACATGTTTGCTATCCCACATGTGCTTCTGTAGGTTATAACAGGAGATGCTAAGCTAATGCTACTAACAATATATCAAGCTAGTTTTAGCTGATCAGCTTCATCTGGGGTTAGTGAATTTTAGTCATGTTAATTCAAAATTTTCACAAAAGAGCATCTTAGTGGTGAATCACGTTTGGAATTTCTTTAGGCCCTTTAGTCTAGGGCCTAATCTGAGTCTTGGAAACATGTGTTTACTGAATTAACTAGAAAAAATGCACCTTTTAATTTATTTTTAAATCCATTTAAAACTCTCCTCACTTATTTAAATTCAGAACTGAAACTGCTGTCAGTGTTCACAGTTAGAGCACCGAGTTGTTTGCTAAATTGCAGTCTTGTGAAAGTGGTATAGCTTTGCTTTTAGTTGCAGTATCATTTTAAGAGATTCCTGAGGTGGTTTGTATGTCTGATTAAGGTGAGTGCCTGAGTGGAGCGATGTGGTGGGAGGACCTCATGCGACTGGCTGAAGAGGTTGGGTTCAGCACACCCCGACTCGTCACTGCCAGTGTCATTTCTATAGGCAATGAAGAACTCGAGGGACTTCTGGGTAAGAGGGTTTCTCTGTATTTTCATAATAAGCTATTGCGGTTTACGTATTTGAGCGCCAATCATTCGTTTGTCTAGTCAAATTTTCCTAACATAATGCAAATTATATTTAGGTGACTACAGGTTTGTCTCAGCCACGTACCGCCTCTTCAAGTTACCCAAGACGTCTGAAAAGAAGCGCTGCCTTGTCATTTATGACGGGAACATCACAGGCTCTGAGGAGAAGTTTGAGTTTGATGCTCAGTACACCTTTAAGGTATGTGCCTTGGGCATAGAGTAGAGTACTATGGTCTCCTTATAGCATAGAGCTAGCTTAGAATTTTTAGTCTATTTGAACTAGCTAAGGTTATTCTTGAAGCATTTTTGTAAGTTGCTCTGGATAAGGGCGTCTGCTAAATGCCATAAATGGCTTTAATATGATGACCTGTAATACAGTTTGTAGAAAATCATCCCATAAAACCACACAGGTTCAGAAACCATTCTAACTGCCAAAGTGGCCTGCAATGTTGTAACTTTGCACTAGTATTATGATTGCCTACTGTGTTTATTTGTTTATGATGTTTTGAGCCAAAAGCAATACGATCAAGTCTGATCTGATCTAATCTAATCTCATTCAATCTAATAAAGTATTGGTTTCAAAGCCCCATCTGAAAGAAACTGGCTGCAGAAAACTGCAACATAATCATGGTTATGTAAAAATGAAGCAGCCCACACTTTCATTGACCATTGGCTTAGATACTTATTCAAAGGGATTTAGGACTACACAAAGATACTCTGTATACCTTTAAGTTATAGATTTTAAGTCAAGCTACACTACCTTTCAGTAGTCCACTGGTGGTGCCGAATGGCCCAGGAAAGCCTACAGAAGTCCTCCAAGTTGTTAACCAGTGAATTGTTCTCTGAAAAAGGCTTTATGTTTTCTGTTCTGTGTTTAATGGTAAAAATGCAGAAATAAATCCTGAATGAAACTTAATTTGCATAATTACGTACTTCATATTAATTACCCTGCAATGAATTAACTGAAAACAATTGATTCCTGAAATAGTATGATTCAGATGTTTACATAATTTCCATGTTAAAGAAATGCACTATACATCCAACACGTATCCAGGCACTCTCACCAGTACTTCTGGGCTGAGTTGGAGTAGTGTTTGTGATCCAGAATTACATCATTTAACATCTGTACCTGAACTCACTAATGCTAAAACCAGGCAAATTCTCACAGCAGTGTTCCAACATTTAGTGTTAAGCCTTTCAAGAAAGGAAGAATTTTTGCATCAAAGGAGGAAAAACTTTCTAACAAAAAACATAAATACCTTAATTTATGGATGAAACTATGTCTTTAAACATCTCTTTATTTTCACTAAACATGACTCTCCCCACCTTCAGAAAGTTCAATATAACATCCATTTTTTAATTCAAAGATATAATATTGTAGTATATATTTTCAAAGTATTATATAAGTTTTTACAATAATATATTTGTACTAATACATTTAAATAAGTTGAAGCCTTAAATTGAATTAAATATTTCAAATAGAATATTGCTTTTACTTAAATACCTGAAAACAGGGTCAGAGCAGTCCATTATTTTCAGCTTTAAGTTAATTAATTATATATTTTTGTGCAACGGTTTGTGTGCTAAAAAGTGCTAAAGATGCTGCTGTAACTCATCTAATCACAGTAAAATCAGTTTGGGACAGAATTGTGTTTTGTATGTAAATTTAGTTTTTTCCTTGTTAGGTTTATTATAAAGATAGGGTTCTTATGTGTTTTTGTATTTTTCTTTATTGAAAGAAGAAGCTAGGGGACTTGGGAAAGCCATCTTAACCTAAATTAATATGCAAATATGTTTTGCAAATCTATTTAATTCTGGCCAATAAGTGGTCAGTGTAAGGATAAAATGAATAGTCTTGGTTTCATAATGAATACTGGATAAGAGTCTACAAATATCTAGATGTATTGAGTAGATCACAAAAAAAAATATTTTAATGTTTAGCTTTTTTGTGCTTTATTCCTGTTGAAATGTTTTATTATTTGGTTCCTTGTACACTGAGAAATTTGTTTGGTGTTCAAGTTACAGAAGATAAGTGTTAAGTAGAAGTTTGACCTTTTCAAATGCAGTGTTTTCATCAATCTAAAAAAAAAAAAAACCTTCACTACATCTTAAGCATTTTAGCAGCTAACCATGGTGTGTTTTGATTGTGAAATTTTCTGCAGGTAAATGAGGTGATGGAGGTGGATGGTGACATGGCCAACATCCTGAAGAACTCAAGGTTTTCTGAAGAGTTCACTTTCCACACTCAGGCATCAGGAGCATGCTGCACCAAACCCAAGGTTTGTACTAGATCACAACTGTAGATTAGAAATATAGAAGTAAACCACTGAGCTTTTAATCCTAATAACATATAATAATAAAATTTTCCGTGTAATGAAGTCAAAATGTTATTCGCTGTACATTTTGGGGAAAAGCCAAAAGTACTAAGATCAAGTGTACTCTTATTTAATATTATACAGCATTGGTTCAAATCATTCCTGAAAGCACCTGTCTGGAATGTAAAATTTAGCTATTTAAAAAGGAGTTTGGCCAGACAGTCCAGTTGATTCCAATCTGATCTTAAGCAGTTTAGAAATGTATTAATTCAAATTCAACTTTTTATTTTAAAGGGAGGAACATGTGCACGTTTTGTGGGGTGTAAAATTTACATTTCATGCTTTTTAATCATATAATGCTTACACAAATTCTATTGCAGGGTGTGCAAATGCAATAATAAGTGTCACTACATTTTTACATATATTACTAATATATTGTTTTTACTAGTTAAGAGTTAGAGTTAATGTGATTGTTGAAATCACATCTAAATCTAAATTATTTAGCTTTTAAATGTAAAAAAACAAAGCCTCACGTAAAAGATTTTGTATTTTCCATCAAAATAATTTGGCAAAAGAAAAAACAAATCAAGCTTTGTAAAATAGTCCCGATCTTGCACAAAATACGCAGTCCTCAACAACTTCGTTGTAGGAATGTATCATTAAAATTGTGTCCATACTGATTAGTTGACCCATAATTCAGGCTCAGAACACATAATCAGAGTAAATCCCAAAGTCAAGAACTGCTTTTGCTATTGTTATGACTCTTTAGCGTATTTATTTATTTATTATGGATTGTGGAAATGCCAAAGGCAATAAGATACAGTCTAATCTTATCTAATATATTTTAGCCATTAATGAATTGTTGCAAAAGATCTTCCTAATAGCATCTGGATAGAGAATATTGCAACATAAAATTTGGCTGTGTTAAATAAGGATGGTCAGATAGAGCAAAAACTAGCCAAATCCAGTCTTATCTAATGCACTCTAGAAACATATATAGGGGAGAATAACACCTCCCCTCCTACAACATTACCTTATGTTATTCAGCCACAGACATTTTCTCAGTTACTGAGTTACTGAATGTGACAAGAGCACTTTCAATCTTATATATAGATTTTTTTGGATTGATTTTTAATTGTTTGAAACCAAGAAAAACAGCTAATATTTATTTTTTGTCTGAAATTGATGAACACCTTTATTCCTATGGCTTGTCAAAACCACTATGACAAAAGAGTATCCATCATTCTCAACCACCGAGGTCCATGCCCTGAGTGCTGCTATGAAGTCAATAGAGTACATCTGTTTTTTTGTTTGTTTGTTTTTTAAATAAAGATTATCCTTACAACAGTGGACATATTATCATTATCACAAAAATAAAAATAAGTAGAAACAATTATGCACATGCACAAAATGAATGGGAATGTTCTTTAATGATTCAGATTGACTCACATCACGACTCGGATTGACTGAATACATTGGGTCCTGATTGCACCTTTTAGACTGGCTTAAGTTGTACTGCTCAAAATGTACATACAACTAAAGTTCACTTGTTTTGCCTCTGTAATTTGGAACTCTGGAAACGTGTTTGAAACTCAGATGCAACATTTCTAACTTCTGTGAAACTCTTTAAAAGCTTTTAAAAGCTGATAACATACACTTGATGACGTCAAACAGCATCATTTAAAAAGAAAAACTGTTTAAACTGAACTAAGAAGATCAGAGGTTAATAGTCAGTTAGCTAACCAGCCTTAATTTACTCACAGCTGTAACAGCATTATATCATACAAGGACACACAGGTAGATGGCACAGATAATTCTGTAGCCAGAGCAGTATGATGATGTATGACACTATTGTACTGTCTGTTGATCCTGCTAAGCCAGATATTTTTTAAATGAATGCTATAACTGTCAAACTGCACAGCAGTTGTGTTTTTCTCATCTCATAACCTGCAAGTAATTGTGTGAATGAATCACCTCAAGCCCAACAACAGCCACAGACACTCAAGGCCAAACAGCTGCCTTACTGCACTACGTCTAAGCTAACAACCTTCCAACCGAAGAATGTCACCTTATCAGAACCGCTCATGGCCACACAGCCCATTTAGACACAAGAAGAACTGTTTGGAGTCGGGCCTATTTATAACCACACAAACACGTTCATTCTTCAGCTCAATCTGCCATTCGTCCTACAGAGAAAGAGTCTGGCCTGCAGGTCAAGTTAGCGCTGCTCTCAGGGTTTGACTGAATGCACATTTGACCTTGATCTCAGTAGTTGTAGAAAAAGATGCGCTAATTAGAAGGAATCTGAATCTGACCCACTGCACGCATTTCAGAAATATGAATGTTCTCCCACCTCGACAAACACCAATTCTGTTATCCACTACAGGCGCCTAAGTTAGTTATGAAAATGTATTGATAATCAAATGTTGGATTGAAATCTTGTTATAAAAGTTGCTGATTTTTACAATACTGTGTAGAGTCTGATTTTTAATGAATAGTTTACATGTAAAGATTGGTGTCAGACAGTGGTTAAATTAGTCTTGTGTTTAAACCCTGACCGCTAGATTGCAGTGATGTGTTCAGATCCTATTGTTCTGATTGGATAAACAGTCAGGATAAACTTTTTTTCTTATTCAGATTTTATTGATATTGTGGAGGTTTTTTTGTTTGTTTGTTTGTTTTTTTGTTTTTTTTTCCTGTGACAGTTTTCCTAAAATTTAATTGAAAAAAATCACAATACATAATGTGTATCATATTGCTAGGCATCACACTGCCCTTTTTGTGAATTAGGTCTTTTCTGTACTAATTATTCACAGTAACAAAAATTTTGACTGGGGTGCCCAAACTTTTGCCTGACACTATACATAGCAAACGTATAGTTACGTAGAGTTTAGAGATTACACAGACATGAGCTCTTCTTAACTGATAGCGAGAATGAATGAAGGTCTGGAACTGCCAGTGGTTCCAAAGAGCTTACGAGGTGATGGGGTGTGTATTAGCCAGTACTGTAAGATTTCTTTGCTGGTATTGGAAAAGGCAAAAGTGGTATAATACTTTCTGTGGTTTGAATTGATTCTGATCAATAATGCTGTATACACATGTATCAAATATTGGTGTATTAGATCATACTGTAATTTTCACAGTTTGTGCCTAAAACATCTCTTGACTGTGGTCAAACCCCTGTAACGTTACTCCTGGGTCATTGGTTTTATTTAAGCGCTGTCTGACATTACTATTGATTTCCGTCATTTCCATTGATTTGATCGTTGATTGCCCTCCTACAGATCCTGAAAAAAACTGACTATACTTAGTCAGTACTGTACAGTACTGTACTGACTGACAGCACTTAAATAAAACCAATGACCCAGAAGTTATGTTACAGTGGTTTGACCACAACTGTGTCACAAACTGTGAAAAATACAGCGTGATCTAATACACCAATATTTAATACATCTGTATACATCATCATTACTGTGCTTTTGCTGTGAGCCTTGTGGAACAGCAGAACATAGGGCCTCATTCACCAACCGTTCATAGGAATACATTTCTTTATCTGGGACTTGTTTCATTAACAGTGATTATATCGTCTTTACCATCATTATAAGAGCAGAGCTGCAGACAATTCTGTGGTTTAAAAACACCTGATGAATCTGACCGACTTTTTCCTAGGACTTTTCTCAAGAACACATTAAATAAAGTTCTCAGGAAGATATTGGTGAACGAGGCCCAATGATTTATGGCCGTTGGGTCTTTTGTAGGAGCCACCTGTGTGATCCAGGTCGCTTGTTCTAATCTCGCAGATAAGCGAGGCAGCGGCAGATAAATAGTTATGTAATCTCCTCTTCCTTGTCATGGAAGTTACATTAGTACATGTGCTCCACACACGCACACCAGCTCAACACCTGTGCTCCATTACCAGGAGAAATGCGCAGTGGTTGTGAGGCCAGAAATTCGAAGCCAGTTTTGATTGTAGACTGGTGGTGGATTGTGGTGGGCCTTCAGTATTAATTCAGAAACTAGTTTTGATTAAAAAAAAAAAAAAAAACCCTGATAGGAGAATCATAAATGCTCACACACAGTGGACTCAGCCCATCATATCAAGGACAGCATGTTAATGAGTACTTAATTGATACTGTACTGCTCTGCCACACCACTGTTTAATACTGCTGAATCTACTGCCTGGTTATCTGGGCAGCTAAAGCTGGATGATGCTCGATCTTTCCACTGAGAAAAGACCTCTCTTCTCTCCTCAGGTCATGACCGTGGATCCTTTTGAACTGGCTGAGCAGTTAGGAAGTGCTGGAGTGGTTCCGTCCACTGGAAGGTGCTGTGGGGCCCAGGAGTCGTGCTGCACTTAAAAGTGGAGGGAAAATGTAATTAACTACTGTCAATTGAGTTCATCTGGACATGGAATGGACATTGACAGTACACCGTTTTAATTGATTTCTACTGATTTATATGTTTTAATTAGCAAAATACTTGACTATATGGTGGAATGATGGAAATATTAAAATACTTTCACATAAACAAATCTGACTTCATATTAAGTCATAAAATACAACCAGGCTCTTTTTTTCCCCACAGTGAATTATTTGCCACACAGTTCTACAGCTTGGTTTAGCAATGAATGACAGATGTTCATCAAGTGGTCATGATCTAGACCAGACGCGCATGTGAGATTATGTGACATACAGACATGCACTTTTCCTTCTCGCTGCATTCAGAACCAGCATAATCAGCTGTTGTTTTTGTTGACAGAGGAGATCCAGTATCAAGGAGAGAATGAAAAGAGGAATGGTTCAGAACGTTCTTGACTGCTAACCTGGAGCCTGAGCTTTAGGATTTCTGCTACCAGGAGGCTTCAGCTTTACATGGAGCTCTAAAATGTAATGTGCGACTTAAAGCAGGTCAGGTCTAACCCGAAAGGGAGTGTATTAGCAAAGCAGTAGTAAATTGTAAAAGTGTAAAAGTGATTGACTGACAGCTCACCATTCCGTTCAAGAGGTGCAGCGACTTTGTACCTTCCAAAGACGTTCCCCTCAAAGGTGAACCGTCCAACAGTGAGAAATTACATCCATCAATCAAAGAGATAAGCAACATTAAAGGTTATTGAGGTCGGCAATCCAGAACAGTGTCCTTTGGCTTTAGCTGCTGTTATTTATTGCTGCCGTAGAGACTGAACTTTAAATGGTCTGTTTTGCAGGGCCATGGGACCGGCGCACATTCAAGATTACACTGGTTAGCTGTAAGCTGTCAATCAGTTTAGTGGTTTCCACTTGGAAGGAAGAATTTCATTTGGAGTACAGTGGCGTAATACTCATTCTAATAGGAGGATTTGTGGCCTCTGCTCCTGGTAAAAGCCATTACTTCAGGTTGAATGAAGGCATGATAAATCAAATGAACTTCCACAGCTCTTTAAAAAGAATAAATGTCATCAGGTTTTGAAAGGCTTTCACACAACATGCTAATGCAGAATTTTCAAATACCTTCATTGGTGGATTCTGGTTGAGAAAGTTGAAATGCCACATTAGTTTGAATCTTTCTTGTACACACTAAAACATACACTCCCTGTGTGTGTCAGGAACCTTTCGAAACTTTAACCTTTGTTTATTTATATGCAGTGGCATGCAAATGTTTGGGAACCTGTGGTCAAATTTCCTGTTACTATAAAGACTTAAGTGTGTACAAGATGATCTGAGCTCCAAGAGGGAAGTTAAAGACAAAACATTCTTTTCAGCATTTATTCAAGATCATTGTTCACTCTGTACAACTTTAGAGTGGAAAAGGGAAAGGACCACCATGCAGAAGCACCACACACCAAGAGATCTGAGCACTCGGATATCTTTTACCATGGTCTCAGACCTTAATTAGCTTATATTGGGGGCAGTTTAAAACTGTTGTTGGATTAAACACTGCGGCCTCAGACTGGGGTTGCCTCGGACCCATTGCTTGGGCAGGCTGGGTTTTGATTCCCAGGTAAGATGAGCACACAACGGTACACCAATAAGAATTTGCCTATTTTAGTAGGTGTTGGATGGTAACTGTAAATACTGAGCTTACTCATGGAGATTATTGGAAATGATTATAATAACACATCAAATCATAATGTATTGTTTATTAGTTTATAATATACATATATAATATAAAATTATGTAATATACATTTATAATATAACATATATACAGAGATATATGGGTTTCTAAGTAAAAAAACTCACTATGCACTAAATATACAGAATTTTATATTAATTATATTTGATAAATGTGCACAAAAGTTGTGTAATATACTGTAAACAAATTATTATTATTATTATTATTATTATTTTTATCAGCCATAGTAATGCCAAGAATGTGCAGATGTGTGTTCTCTGTAGAAGATAACCAACAATCAGAAAACCAACAAAACCTGCCATTTGACCGGGGGTGCCTAAACTTTTGCACGCTGCTGTAGGTACAGCTGTGCACCGTGTAGAAAAGGTCTGTACTGATGCATGTAAGGATGCTCTCACCTCTGTTCACTAACAAACATCCCAAAAGTCACGAGGAAACTTCTCTCCACGCTCATTTGCATTCAGCGTGGCCGACGGGCGCTCTGATTGGCCGTTCCGACCGTCCTCCCTCCGCCCCCGAGCGTTCTCGGCCTGCGATTGGTCGCCCGGGTTGCCTGTGGGCGGGTCCTGGGGCGAGAGGCACGAGTTTGGCGCTGAAGTGTGTTCAGTTTCAGCGGCGGCGTTGCGGAGCCAAGCTGGTCACCCCAAATGCACAAGTCCCGGCGACTCGCGCGTAGCTGAGATGAAGCCGGACTCCGATTGGCTCTGATTTTTTTTTTTTTTTTTTACTTTTTTTTTTTTTAAGCCATTTTCATTCAAAGCGGGTTTGCCCATTATCAACATGGCAGAGCCGTCCGTGCCAGCAGCAGTGGCCAGTGCAAAAATGGCGTCACTTATCCGGGTGCGAGCCGTGACTCTAATTTTCTTGACCGTCGGCGCTTGCTTAATTACCCCGACGCGGGGCAAAGAAGGAGGAGGAGGGGGTGCGGGAGGCGGGGGAGAGGAGACCGTCATCATCGGCCTGCGCCTGGAGGACACGGACGACATTTCGTTCATGGACAAGGGCTACCTGCGGGTCAGCGAGAGGTCCCGCGTGCGGCTGCGCGTCTACGGGCAGAACATCAACAACGAGACGTGGTCCAAGATCGCCTTCACGGAGCACGAGCGCGGCCGCGCGGCTGCAGGGGTCGGCGGCGGCGGCGGTGGGGGTCTCGACGGCTCGTCCGGCTCGGGTGGGGGCGACAACAAGAGCCAGGAGGAGCCCGCGCACAGCGCCGTGCACCCGTGCGGCATCAGGACCTCGGACATCCTCATTCTGCCCAACATCGTGCTAAACCGCAAGACCTCCGGCGTGGTGGAGATCGAGGTGAAGCCCCTGCGCAAGACCGAGCGCAGCAAAGCCTACTACCTGTGCATCGCCACCTCCACGCCGGCCGGTACGCACGACCCGTGGACGGAGAACACGTGGATCTACCACGAGGGCGAGGACACCAAAGTGATCGTGGTGGAGGAGAGGAAGTTCCTGCTGCCCTTCTGGCTGCAGGTCATCTTCATCTCCATGCTGCTGTGCCTCTCGGGCATGTTCAGCGGCCTGAACCTGGGCCTGATGGCCCTGGACCCCATGGAGCTCCAGATCGTGCAGAACTGCGGCACGGAACGGGAGAAGAACTACGCGCGCAATATAGAACCGGTGAGGAGCCAAGGGAACTACCTGCTCTGCTCGCTGCTCCTGGGAAACGTGCTGGTGAACACCACCCTGACCATCCTGCTGGACGACATCGCCGGCAACGGCCTGATCGCCGTGGTCATGTCCACGATAGGCATCGTGATCTTCGGCGAGATCGTCCCGCAGGCCATATGCTCGCGGCACGGGCTGGCCGTGGGCGCGAACACCATCTTCTTGACCAAGTTCTTCATGCTGCTGACCTTCCCCGCGTCCTACCCCGTCAGCAAGCTGCTCGACTACCTGCTGGGTCAGGAGATCGGCACCGTGTACAACCGGGAGAAGCTCCTGGAGATGCTGCGCGTCACCGACCCGTACAACGACCTGGTCAAGGAGGAGCTCAACATAATCCAGGGCGCGCTCGAGCTGCGCACCAAGACGGTGGAGGACGTGATGACGCCGCTGCGAGACTGCTTCATGATCGCGAGCGACGCCACGCTCGACTTCAGCACCATGAGCGAGATCATGGAGAGTGGCTACACGCGCATCCCCGTCTTCGAGGAGGAGCGCAGCAACATCGTGGACCTGCTCTTCGTCAAGGACCTGGCATTCGTGGACCCCGACGACTGCACGCCGCTGAAGACCATCACCAAGTTCTACAGCCACCCGCTGCACTTCGTTTTCAACGACACCAAGCTGGACGCCATGCTGGAGGAGTTCAAGAAAGGTGAGGTGGGGTGGGGGTGGGGTGGGGGTCTGTTGGAGGAAGGTTCAGGGTCATCTTCGCAGCCAGAAGGTTCACGCGGTCTTCTGTAGTTTTGGAGCTGTTTGTCCTGTTAATGCAGGAAAAAAGAGAGGTAGTGATGTTCACGCGTGTCCAATTCCCGCGCGTTTTACGCACGGTGCGTCATGACGCAAAGAGATTTAACGGTGTAAACAATATGTTGCTTCTGGCTGGTACGTTGTTCAATACCTAGAGGTGATGTGTTCACAGTAAGGATTATATCATAGAGTTTAGTTCAAACAGCTGTGCGCCTTTTACGCACGGTGCGTCATGACGTAATGAGATTTACCAGTAAAAACAGTAGGTGCTGTTTATTTTACTTTACTTTACCTCTCAGCTGAAAGCACGCTATATTCTGTTCCTCATCCTGGAGATGATGTGGCCACAGTGCCTTTTACGCGCGGTGTGACATGACGCAAGGAGGCTTACTAGTATAAACAAGATGCTCCTTATTGCACGTTGTCCTAATCCTGGAGTTTACATCTTTGTGAAGTTGAAGAGCTGTACGCTACAGAGATCCACAAAGTCCTGAAACCACTCAACACAACAGTGTGCCTTTTACGCGCGGTGCGTCATGACGCAATGAGATTTACACATATCAGTCTAAAACACGGTCTGCACGCGACCACATCGTTCTGAGGTCTTTGTGAAAACTGGTCAGCATGGTCATACTGTAGGTGTCACACGTTTTCTACTTGTTTCTCAGTCAATACACCACGTGAAGCTGCTGGAAACAGTTCTGGCACTGCGTCATGACGCACGACATTAGGTTTACCCAGTGTTAAACAGGTCGATCAGGTGATCAGATGTCAGTTAAGATGTGTTGTGTCTAATTAAAAACAGTTACGTTATGAACATCTAAAAATATTCATATTTCCTCATTAACACCACTGACAAGTGAAGTAAATAACGGTAAAGATCTGGTGACAGTGGCACCGGTCACAGGGTGGGATCCACATTTTGGGCAGCAAGTGAACAGTCAGTTCTTGTTGGTGATGTGTTGGTAAAAGCAGAAAAATTGGTCAAGCATTAGGATCTGAGTCACTTTGATAAGGGCCAAATTGCGACGGCTAGGCGACTGGGTCAGAACATCTCCAAAACATCAGACTTGATGTCTTGTGGGGTGTTCCTAGTATGCAGTGGTCAGTACCTACCAAATATGGTCTAAGAAGGGACTACCAGTGCACCGGCGACAGGGTTATGAGCTTCTAAAGCTCATTGATGAGACCCATGGAGGCCCAGTCTCACAACTTATAGGACTTGTACATTAGGACTTACAGGATCTGCTGCTAATGTCCTGGTGCCAGATGTCACAACACTTGTTGGACACTTCTGTGAACGTATCTCCCTTCAGTATGACACATATTGACACATACTATATACCCACACTATATGTAGTATATATGGAGTTTTGGAGGCAATGTGTGACTCACAAAGAAGCTTGACACACACAACCTCAGCTAGCCATTAGTCTTAAAGTTGTTGGCTACGTAGCGTGACTGCTGAAGACCCTGAAGCTTAAATAGTGCTGCTTGTAACATATACTTTATGTCTAAATGTTTGTGGACACCCCTTCTAAAGAACACATTCAGCTACTTAAAGTTTCACCCATTGCTGACAGAGATGTGCAAGTGTACACACACAGCTTGTCTCATCAATGTAGAGACTGCCAATAGAATTGGACTCTCTGGGGTCCCCCCAATTTCCCAGCTCATTCCAGAAGTATTGGATGAAGCTCCATCGATCATTAAAGAGAACACAGTGCCACTGCTCCACAGCTCAATGCTGGGGGGCTTCATACCCCTCTAGCCCATTATGGCATTAGGCATGGCGGCAATAGGTTCATGTTTATCTTTTCCAGAGAGTCCTATTCTAATTGCAATACTTAGACTCTACAGAGACTAGACAAGCTGTGTGTGTGTGTGTGTGTGTGTGTGTGTGTGTGTATGTGTATGCATTTGCACATCTATATCAGCAATGGGTACCACCTTTAAGTAGCTGAATACATTAATTAGAAGATGTGTCCACAAACATTTGGACATATAGTGTATGCCCTGCATGTGGAAATAGTGTACACACTGGAGTCAGCGGTTTGTTGTCGGTGCAGGTGATGAAGGGGTTCAGGGCAGAAGGCGTCCCTCCTGGTCCATTCCCTTTGCTTAGTTTTGTGTGTGTGTGTGTGTGTGTGTGTGTGATCACCTTCCTTCAGTGTTAATGTTTACACGTTTCCCTCTCTGTATTCGAATGCATTACAGATTTGTGGGAATAGTGCAACGTGGCTTGGGTTATCAGCCAGGCCATCATGTCCAAGAGCCTCTCTCTCTCTCTCTCTCTCTCTCTCTCTCTCTCTCTCTCTCTCTCTCTCTCTCTCTCACACTCACACACACACACACACACACACACACACACACACACACACACACACACTAATTCACTTTTATCTCTCATTCATTTTCTTTTTCTCACTGTCTTACCTTTTCCCTCCACCCTGCACTCTCTCGTTCTCTCATTCTCCGTCTCTCTTACCTTTACTCTCTCTGTCTCTTTCAGCCCTTGCCTCCATCCTGCTCTCTTTCTTTCTCTCTCTCTCTCTCTCTCTCTCTCTCTCTCTCTCTCTCTCTCTCTCTCTCTCTCCCTTTCTTTCACCCCATTGCCTCTACCCTGCTCTCTCTCTCTCTCTCTCCCTTTCTTTCAGCCCATGCCTCCACCCTGCTCTCGCTCTCTCGCCTCCACTCTGTTCTCTCTCTGTCTCATTCTCCATCTTTCCTACCTTTGGTCTCCCTATGTCTTTCACCACTTGCCTTCACCCTGCTCTCTCTCTCTCTCTCTCTCTCTCTCTCTCTCTCTCTCTCTCTCTCTCTCTCTCTCTCTCTCTCCTTGTCTGCTGCCCTTCATGGTGATTTGTAACAAAGTACTGCTTGGCTGACTGACTCCGTGGCCGTCTTTGTGTGTGTGTACACACACTAACACACACGTCTTTAAGTTAACTGACAACTTTACCTGACCTCTGTTGCAGCCTCGGGGCTTTAGCACCCTCATTACAGCACCTCCGTGGGATTAGATGTCATTTCTATAAACGACTGCTTAGTATGTCAGCATGTCGTGACTATAAATGGCTTAATGAGGTGAGGCAGTGAAGATGCTGGAGAACTGGGCTAAAGAGCGGGTGTGTGTCTGTGTGACTCTGGAACTGTGGTGTAATATCGTTGGCTCTTCTGAGCAGTGGCTGTGAACATGAACATTAACCCCTTTTTTAACTTGAAAGGTGTCAAAGCATGGAGTTCTTCTTAGATGTATAAATAGTACGTATATGACTGGTTGGGGTAAAAAATTCCCAGACGATGATTTACAAGCCTATTTACAACCTATTTTGCCTCTGAAAGAAACATTTCTTTTTATGGAGGGCCTGCAGGGAAAAAAGCAGATAAGCTGTTTTTATTGGCCGCTTTACGGCACTGAGATGACCCCCAACCGTATAGCATAACATAGGTTTAACACTGTAACAAGAACACTAATTATTTCCAAGTCTTACCTGGATAGTGTTGCTGTCCTCCAGTTGTGTCCTCTCTGCTGTTAGCAAGCTGAAGAAATTGTAGCTGGTTTAGCTTTTAGCTTTGCCCCCATTAGTTTCCCCAGGTTTAGCTTTCTCCAGTCTTACCAGTAAAGAAACAAGCTGCTGCTTTCCTATCTGGTGTGTGTTAAGCTAGCATTAGCTTTTAGCCTAGCCATGGCTCGTCATTTGCCTCACTTTCACTTTACCTCGTGTTTGAGTCTCCTGTGGACACCGGCGCAGGACAAGCCACATTCACGAGGTCCGGTTAGTGTAGAAACCCATATTCCCAGAACTAGTCTGCAGTCTGGATGATGGTGATGTGCTGCTCTTCGGTATCAGCAACGGCATATTCTACTGAAGTCGTGTCACGTTGTACAGCTTCTCCAGCTTTGACTTTGTCAAGTCCTCTGGGGTTTTGGAATCGGCCTGTTTTCCAGCTCCTGGTAACAGTGGATACTATGACCCCATTTACATCCTCAAGGCAGATGAAGAGACCAGAGTTTCAGCCTTGAAACTACTTCAGGAGGTGGTCTGAGACGCATTTGAGTGTAAACGCAGCCATCTCTACAAAGACGCATTCGTCAACCAGAACCCCTCCCAGTACAACCCCAAAACCAGTACAAATTTGCATATTCCGTCCTTTAACTACCAGGTACTGTATAAATGTATGTGTATGCTAAAATTTACTGACCAGATACCAGTCACGCAAAACGACCAGGTGTAAACGGGGTCTGTTGTCACACAATGCAACGTGAATCCAAAGCTTAGGCTGCTGCCAAAGTAGGCTTCTTTACTTGGCCGCCACATCATAGAAGGTGCAGGGGCGGGGCGGTGTGATGTATGTTTGCACTGCAACACTTTCATCACTTCCTGTTGGTACAAAACAAGTTAGCATAGTAGCATATAGCCTACACCATATAGTATCAGTGTGTAGTTTGCAATTGGGACACAGCCTATGTGATTATGATGTTGGAACATTGCTATGAGATGTTGATTGCATTCAGCCAGGTTCAGATGCTGATGTTGATGTGATGATGTTGGAGTTCTGGATGGCAAACATCACTCCAACTCACCCCAAAGGTATGGGATGGAGCTCCATCACTCCAGAGAACGCAGTTCTACTGCTCCACAATCCGAAGCTACACTGTAAAAAATGAAGGTGCTTTGAATTATGTTATTGAAGAACCACTTTTGGTTCCATAAAGAACCATGTTGATAAAAGGAACCTTTTAAAAGCTTTACCTGATGTAAAGTAAGAACAATAAAGGACTCTAAAGAAAAGTTCTTTAGGAAACCAAATGTGTCATTGCTTAAAGAACCTATCAACCCTATCATTTTTAAAAGTGTGGTTTGCTTGACCTTTCTCTTGGCATTGGGCACATACTTAAGCAGATGTGTCCAGAGCTTTAGAGCGTCTCATTTTATTAGAAATGCTACAATTAAGCAGGCCAAAGAATTTAGTATTGTCAGTTTCATATATCGCTGCTGTCTGATTGAATAGTATGTATCTCCGTTTATGTCCGTTTTTATGTTTTTGAACCCCCCTGTAGCTGCTCTGGTTCAATGTGTGAATAATTCTGGATGAATGGACCAATAGGAAAATTACTAAAATTACTCTTATTTTACATTAACATTACAGAACATTACACACACACACACACACACACAAATATATATATATATATATATATATATATATATATATATATATATATATATAATCAGAACTGAGACAAAACACTGTCACTTGCTAATATAAATGTAGTTGTCATGTTTTGTCTGACCTGGTCTGAGACAAAACATTGCATTGCTCTCGGCTTAGCCTTGAGAATGAGCTTTCAGTTCTGAATTGCTTGTGACTTAGTGACTAGGACATGGGGCCATTACAAGAATGTTAGAAGCTTGTTTTGTGTGTGTGTATGTGTGTGTGTGTGTATGTGTATGTGTGGGTGTGTGGGTGTGTGTGTGTGCATGCGCCTTTTTTCCTTTTTTTTTTTTTTTTGCAATTTTGGCCTGTCACCAGAAAGAACTCGCCATTGGCTGTCTGTATTCTAATGACTGATTAAGAGGGTGGGGGTCAAAGTTTCACGTCACGGTGGCTGTGATCAGCGCACACACACACTTGGTTCAAAGTGCTTTGTATGGTAAGTCACTGTTAATTAATCTATCGCCTCTTGCAGAGCAACGCGGCCCTCCAGAGCGGGAACAAAACACCGCTTCCCACCAAGCACACTCCTTATAAAAGTGAAATCTGTTTCCACTCTGATGTGGCTTTTTTTTTTTTTTAGTTCGACGAAAGGTTCAGAAATCAAATTTACACACTTGTCCACTTTCCCTGTAGTGGATCAGCTAACACTAAATAAATCATTTGAAGTTCAGACTTTAAGGGGTAATGCATGCAGCTGTGTTAAAATAGTAAGCTTATGATGTTCAGGTAACTCATCATCAGACGTTTTTATGCGTCAGAATGACTTTTTACAGCCATGTTTGGTGTCAGGAGTTTGGTGTCTCTAGTTTAGCACTGGAGCTGTGAAGCATTTCTGTCAGGCCGAGTTTAGTTATTCCTGTCAGATACAGCTGCATTAAAATTATAAGCTCATAACGTTCAAATAACTCAAAATCTGAAGACAGACAGGTTTTACATAGTTAAATCAACATATTTAGAAGAGCTCATTGTTTTGGTGTCTGGAGTTTGTTTCTTTGGTGTAGTTCTGGAACTGCAATGCTAATGTTGCTAACACGTAAAGGAAACTTGTGTTTAGCTATTAAATTTCTTCTTCTATGAGTTAAAAGAACTATTCATACAGTGATGACATTTGTGGTGTCTTGGGGGGTTTGGGGGTTTGTTGTCTGGAGCTATGTTGCTAACAAATGATGGAAACTAGATAGCATTGTGCTAACTGCATACCTGAATCACCACACACTTCACACCTCAAACCATACCAAGTTTAGTTCTTCTTGATCGGTCAGTCGGTCGCTCATGGCTGTGTTGCAATAATACTCCAAATTTGAAGACAGTCAAGTTTTATCAAGCTAAGATGTTTGCTAACTGCATAACTAGCTAATCATCCCACACTTACCTCAAGCCACGTAAAGCTCAGTCATTCTTGGTCAGTCAGCCATGGCTGCGTTTAAATAGCAAGCTCATAATGTTCAAATTTAAAATGTGAGGAAAGCTAGGCTCGTTTATGAGTTGCAAGTTACATGGGCAGTGGTGGCTCAGCGGTTAGAGCGCCAGGATATTGATAACAGGGTTGTGGGTTCGATTCCCGGGCTCGGCAAGCTGCCACTGTTGGGCCCTTGAGCAAAGGCCCTTTACCCTCTCTGCTCCCCGGGCGCTGGAGTTGGCTGCCCACCGCTCTGGGTGTGTGTGTGTACTCACTGCCCCTAACACGTGTGTGTGTGTGAGTGTGTGTGAGTGTGTGTTCACTACCAGATGGGTTAAATGCGGAGGACACATTTCGCTGTACAGTGTACACTGTACAGTGACAAATACGTGCACCTTTACAATTATAATTATTATTCATTATTCGTACAGTGAATAAGCTTTTGAAGAGCTTGTTTCTGTAGTTTAGTGCAGGAACTACAAGGCTAATGTTGCTATCAGCATTGTGCTCACTGCTTACTTACATCATCATCAAACTCACCTCAAACCATGTGAAGTTCAGGCATTTCAGATATACTTGCTGATGTGGTTCCTGAACCTGTATGAAACACTGTTAGCGGTCAAAACGACAGTAAATACCCCGACTTCAGAGTCTTAGGTGTTGAACTTTTTTGGGTTATTTTCAGGGGTAGCAGTTCCGCAGTGTCGGAAATCCCATAAGCAAGTCTGTTTACGATTACTTACCAACTCAACAATGCAAAAGTACAGCTTGCACAACGCTAAACTGTTCTAATATAACGCTAAACTGCTATATTATATTCTGAGACTTGTTAGATATGTTAGCCTCGTAGCAAAACAGTGCAAAAACTAAAGAAACCAAGGCACCAAACAAATCTCGGCCAATCGACGTCCACTGGGTTCAGCAGGGACTGTGGAAATTTGATTTTCGTCTGAACCATAACAGAGATAATCTTGCCAGTCTTTTGCTTATAGTGGTTGAAAACGAAACCAACATGAGCCACGAAGCTAGAAGTAAGAGTGAAACCATGAAGTCTGACAGGTCATCTACTGTACGAGGCACTGACCCAAAAGAGAGTCCCCCGCAACTTCACAAGACGGACTCCAAATTCTTGGAAGGACGCTAATTGTTCCTTCATGACTGTAACAGCGAGTTTCTCATACAGGAAATGACCACCTAGCAGCAGGATGTGCATTTAATTAGTAAGTTGGAGTTTACGTTTTGGACCTGGCCCAAGGCTATGCTATGCAGTCAAGCAGAACTTGACAAGAACGGTTCCTCTGACTCTGTCCACCGCTTAGTGAACGTAAGCGACGGACTTTTTCTCGCCTCGAAGCAATGAGTCAGTGTTGCTACCAACACTATTAAGGGAAGCAGCCAGGTGGCTAACATGGCGGCCGTAGAAGTGAACTATGGATTCTGTGCTGTCGCCATTGCTGTATAAGTATATTTATGATATACAGAACTTATTTGTGTGTGCTTTTGTTATTTATTTGTTTTTGTTTTTATTTCTTTACAGCATTGTTAGATGGAAAGGACCAATAGCAATGGTCCAGAGTCTTAAAGTCACTTACATTAACACACTGTCTGAAACATGGCCTGTAGAGTTACCATTTCCTAGATTTTGTTACAAGGCTATGTTATGACTGTGACAAATCTGTAAATCCAGTGCATTATGTACATTATGGTGAACATAATATACTAAATAACATGGTTTTTTACTTACATACATACTAATATTCATGTCATATTATTATGTCAGTCGATACCAATCTGAAATGTTTTTCTTTTAAACTACTAAGCTTTAAAACATGTTTTTTTTTTCAATAGAGACTCTTAACTTATGATAAACATCTAAAATTAGACACTTTACTGCCCCACATAAAGAAACCCATGGCTAGCAACATTACACGGTGTGGAGATCCCACAGAATTGTGTCTGTTTCCTCTGATGTCTGATCCAGTGTTTTCCCCTTTTGTCGGCCCGACTGGTGATGACCCTGAGATTCATGTGCCATCTCTAGCGTCCATGTGTTTGTAAATCAAGCAAGAGTAGAACATCCTCTCACCGTGGGTTTATGTTTTCCGTTCTTCAGGATTGTGGTTCTAGAGGTTAGCACTGTTCCTCACCTGCACCAAGCCAAAGTACAGAAAGACAAAGTGGCTTAGGTTCTTTGTGAAGCGCATGAGGGGAGAGGGCGTTAAACTTTGTTTACCCCTGTTCCGTAGACTGACGTCTTCTCCTGTGAACTTTCACACAGCTATTTGGTTCACTTCCAGTGTTGTTAGACCTGATTTGTGGAGGCTGCTGTGTGTGAATAGGTGCCAGGTGAGACGATCTGTTATCACTTTAAACTGGGTAATGAACTTCAGAGGCATATTCACATATTCAGCGTCCACTGTGTGCTACTTCTTTGTGCTTGCTCATCAGTTTCTGAAACCTGAGTACTGACACCAAAACAGATACTGAACATTGATACTGAAACCTGAGTACTGACACCAAAACAGATACTGAACATTGATACTGAAAACTGAGTACTGACACCAAAACAGATACTGAACATTGATACTGAAACCTGAGTACTGACACCAAAACAGATACTGAACATTGATACTGAAACCTGAGTACTGACACCAAAACAGATACTGAACATTGATACTGAAACCTGAGTACTGACACCAAAACAGATACTGAACATTGATACTGAAACCTGAGTACTGACACCAAAACAGATACTGAACATTGATACTGAAAACTGAGTACTGACACCAAAAGGAATACTGAAATTGATACTGAAACCTGAGTACTGGAACTAAAACTGATACTAAAATTGATACTGAAACCTGAGTACTGACACTAAAACAGATACTGAACATTGATACTGAAACCTGAGTACTGACACCAAAAGAAATACTGAAATTGATACTGAAACCTGAGTACTGACAACAAAAGAAATACTGAAATTGATACTGAAACCTGAGTACTGACAACAAAAGGAATACTGAAATTGATACTGAAACCTGAGTACTGACAACAAAAGGAATACTGAAATTGATACTGAAACCTGAGTACTGACACCAAAACAGATGCTGAACATTGATACTGAAACCTGAGTACTGACACCAAAAGAAATACTGAAATTGATACTGAAACTTGAGTACTGACACTAAAACAGATACTGAAATTGATACTGAAACATGAATACTGATACCAAAACAGCCTAAGTACTGACACCAAAACTGATACTGAATTAATACTGAAACCTGAATAATGATAACAAAACATTCTGATACATAAATCCTGAAACCAAAACAGCTATTAAATTTGATTCTTAAACCTGAATACTGATAGTAATACTGATACTGACACCTGACTACTGATACCAGTAACAAAACAGAAATATAGATACTAAAATCCGAATACAGAAATAAAAACAATGAGGATACTATTATGCTTACAGTAGACCATCATACTCAGACAAGACAAGAAACAAGAAATACACAGCTAACAATGTCTAGTTAGTTTCAAGCTAGATTTGATCACATGCATTTTTGCTCTCTCCGATACCCGATTCAGACACTCATAGATATGTCCTCTCTACCTTCACTTCATAAGCTTTTCTGTGTTTATCAGTCATCAGGCTGTGATGAAATTCTGTGACATGATCATTATGACTATTATCAAGTATTGATCCTGTGGAATTACGTAAATGTTTACTATCCACAAATCCACAATCAAACAAAACAGTCCACTTTTGGTAATAATAAGTAGTAATAAAATTCACCAATGTTTTGTAACAATTTTGTAAATAAACACAGCAAGACAGTGGGCTACAGAAGGACTATAGCTAGTTCAGGCCTTGAGCTTGGCTCTTTGATGTGGGAGGTAATGGTAGACAGCAATTGCTTTAGGATGTCATTGATGTCTGTCTGATCTGGTTTATCCTTAGTGATTGTTTTTGATTGCTTTAAAATCCTGCTTCTAATCAATGACTTTTTGTATTCTGGATTATTATCTATATTAATTGACCAAATGGTTGTAGCCCATATTAAATACAGTAGAATAATTGAATCAAACATTACTGCAGTAAAACGTATCAAAGGTTTTTAACTGGTTTAAACAGCAGAACCTGATGTATTGTATCTAAAGTATTGCTTAATCAGGCCAGATATTGGATGGTAATTTAAAAAGGGGCTTTCCTAAAAAGAGCTTTTTTTTATATGGCCAAGTGAACACATTGTCATACATAAAATTGCTACTTTTTGTATGATTTTTTTTTGCATTTATTCCAATATTAACGTTTTTACTGAATGTCCTGAAAAATAGCTTTTTAAATATTAATTCTTGGTACCTAAACTTTTCTTGTATTTCTTTTTTTGGCTGGCAGACTTCAATACCTCACTACCAGCATTGGTATGTGATGCATGGCTCTGTGTAGGATCGGTTGTTGGTCTTCTTTGCCCTAAAGCAACTCATGGCTCTTTCAGAAAGGCTTGACTTGGCTATACTGTGATTGCTGTTACACAACTCTCACCGCTTGTTCCCAACAAATCAGCGTCTTTCGTCCACAGTTCTTGGTACATACATGCTTGCACTCTTAACCCTGATATGGCCATGATGTCACAAGCTGCCAGCCTTTGAACGTGCAGGTTTTGTGCGATTAAACCAGAGCCCTAAAACTATTAAGTCGCTGCAATTTGTCATGTACAGCCATCATAAACTGTAGATATTACTGAATCTGTCATATCATTTTTACAACACTGCACAGTGAATCTCAGTACAAAGGCCTCATGGAGACTGATAAAGCAGAAGCATAGCAGATATACAATAAACACAAAGCAGTGTCTCTCTCATGCTACTGTGTTGTAATTCTGCTGTATTTATTTAATCCAGGTTCATTACTACTGTTTTGATCAGAGGCAGAATTGCTGTCAATAAATGAATTGTGGGCTGTATAAGAACGTCAACATTCAGTAAAATGTAGAAATGTTTATTGAACATTTTGTTGCACACAGCCAATAAATAAAGTCGGGCCATCAACTTTCATGTAAATTTCATGTAGTTCTTTTTACGATTAACCACATTTATTTTCTTTAATTTGACTTAAAAATGAATTCCTACATTTATCAGTTTCATTGCAAAAGGCTGCTAGTTCTGTGAGATTCATGCGTTGTCTTGCATGCACTGCTCCTTTAAGGTCCATCCAAAGATTGTTAATGAAGTTTAGGTTGGGGGAGTGTAAGGGTCATGGCAAAGCCATTTTGAGGACCACTATCCTATTAATCTTTAAAAAAAGCCAGATGTTTTACAGATGTGTGATGTGTTCCTTTCAGAATTTCTGGTATTTACTTGAATCCATTTTTCTCTCTACCAGTAAAAGGTTCCTCATGTCACTGGCTGCAACACAAGCTCGATCAGCATGATCAGTCCACCGAGGTGCTTAACAGTTGAAGAGGTGTTCTTTTCACAAAATTCTGAACCCTTTTGATCACCAACCAACACTTTTGCTCTTTGTGTCCCCTTCGTGTGAGGACGCAGGACATGGAAAGGTTTTCCTCAAATGACTCTTTCATGAAAGTCATATTTGTTCAGGGGCCGCTGCACAGTAGAGCAGTGCACCACCATCTTTTCATTTATCTGCCTTTCTAGTAGTCCAACGAGCAAGTGGCTCAAACCATGATTTCTCACAAAATCAATGTGTTCTTTTTAAACTGCACATGCACATGTGCAAAAGAGCAGTGCTTTACGTGAAGTTTCGGTCTCATCTTTGCCAGCATCATACAAGCTATCAAGGAGTTTCAGTGGTGGAGAGCTGGTCTTATTATATTCAGCCATGCCCAGTTCTTTGGTTTGCGCCCTTGATGTCTTTAAACTTCACTTTTACGCTTTAAATTTACCTTTGATGCTGCAGCAGCGCCCTCCTGTGACCGCGATGAACCATTTCTTTAGAAAGTTCTTCGAACTCTAAGCGGTTGTTGCCATATGAGCCTTCTAATTTAGTTTGAACAGAGACATCACTCCAAATATTTGGGGTCTGTTACCTTACTATCCCGCCACTGAAAACCTCAGTGCTGTCGTCCATTTTCCCTTCTCCTCAGCGAATGTCAGTTTGGATTGACTCAGATTGATTCAGATTTCAGTACCAACAATGAAAGTGGCCCATTAAACTGCGATTAAACAGTTTAACATGTGTTAAATATGCTGTATCCTGTATTTTATTTACTAGATAAATGTGCTCAGCCAATAGACTCTCTCCTCTAAGGTTCCATTATTGCACTGCATCACAGCATCCAATGCATGCCTAGGGTGCAACTTTCTTGGCCAGTTATGTCACCTAGGTGCTCATTAGCTCGGTCTGTTTCCATTTTATTTGAGGCTAATGTTAGTCTCTCCCAAACTCTCTTGAGCTAAAAATGTGTTGAGCTAAATTTAGGAGTGCCGTAAATATTACAGTGTCATTAGTTTGGATGCAGTATGTAAAAAATGCTCCCCAGACAATTTCCCAAACAGGCTTAAGCATGTAGCAGTATATGTATCGTTAGCACTGTTAACAGGAACCCATGTTTGTTAGAGTAGCTAATGCTAAAATGAGAGGCAAAAATAAGACTGATTCCAACCTGGATTAATAGTTTTAAGCCTTATTACTCAGTAATTATGGTGGCTTGTTCAGTAGCAGCTGCAAAACCTAATATCTAGCCTGTATTTTGTAGTAGAGAGGGAGTAATAGAAGTGCCCAAGGAGCTTGAGAGGTTAGAAATGGTGGAAATAGAAATGCATGCCATTGAATGGCACCTAAGAAAATGAATCATGCCAAGGACGGCTACTTTAACCACGCTGTCTTTTGTGCATTTGGCAGGACGGCTTGTATGTTCTTGTTTGTGATTGAAGAACAGGACGTTGTCAGAAAAAAGGCCTGTTTCTGTGTTCTTGCACATGTTGAACCATATCCCCCATTTGCCCTAATGTAGGCCAATCTATGCTTAATTCAGGTTCAACATCCTGCTTTCAAACTCAATCACCAAAGTGAGAGAACTCGCTTTAACCCCACCGACCCAGTTATGGCTGTTTTATTCCAGTATCTGACGACTTTCAGTTGTTTCTTTACCCCTTCTGTCTACTAGATGACGTATGTAAGAGTTTCATAGTGGTTACCGAATCATTTACAGTAGTTACCGAATAATACACTTACATACATACATGTCCAAATGTATGTGGACACCCCTTCTAATGAATGCATTCAGTTACTTTGAGTTGCACCCATTGCTGACACAGCTTGTCTAGCCCTTGTAGAAAAGCATTGCTAATAGAATAGGACTCTCAGGAGCAGATAAACAAGAACCTTTGGCACCATGCTGCCTAATGCCAGGCATGAGATGTGGAGCAGTGGAACTGTGTTCTCTGGAATGGGGATGGGGATGGTTGGGGATGAGATGAGGTGTTGACCGTGCAAGATCCTGACCTCACTAATGCTGTCATCGCTTTATCCTCACAATAATGCTTCAGAATCTAGTAGAAAGTCTTCCCTGGACTGTAGAGACAGTTACTCCAACAAAAGCAGGGTGAAATCTTTTTGACACCCTTGATTTTAGAAAGAATAAATGACAGTGGTGAAAAAAACAGGGCGCCATGCAACCACCACTAGCCATCATAGAAGTTCAATAATGGCTGCTTCTCAGTCTCCCTTTATGCAATAGTTTTTATCCTTCGGATCCCACAGGAAACCATCCACTAGATGACAAGTTAAGGCAGCTGGTTACAGAAATACTAGCTTTGAGAAACTTGAGTTAGCTTAGTGTGTCACAGATAACCACAGAAATTAAAAGTCATTCCAGACAGTTTTGTCTTTACCTGCCCAGTAAACCATGTCCTCTTTATTTTCTTCTCCATTATTCTGGTGAAATGATTGCATTTACTTAATTATTGCTATCAACTGGGGTTGCACGAAAATTTGACCATGTAAAATCAGCCCACAATTAAGAACTTAGTAATAGGTCTTCTGTTCAAGGGGTTAGGTCATACATGCAGCTTCAACGACCCATTCTCTTCCACATGGTCACTCAGTTAAAAGCAAAAGCTTCTCACAGTTTCTCGTAACTCAGTAATCATCTCAGGAAATGCAGAGAGCTCTCCGCTGCAGTTTTCGAACAGTGCAAAAGCGAGAAGGTTTGTTTGAGCTTTTGCCTGGTAACCCTTGCTAATGCAGGGATTATGTGGCGTCATGTTGGCAAGTACACGGCCGGTACCTTGAGTGGGATCCCCCCTTTGAACGCCACGGGACTCCACGCTTAGAGCTTAGACTTTCTGCTTTCTCATACATGCATAGCTTTCCAGTACCTGCGCTACCGTTTGCAAGGTTTTAGCTTAGCATTGGAAATTGAAGTGATGTTTATGTTAGTTTCTCTCGTTCTCCCGCTTTATATGGTTGTTCCGTTTAGAAGCATTTCACAGCTGTTCACAGCTATACCTAGGGCTTGGCTTTTGGATGGCCTACATTCCTCGAATTCTGGTGCAACATGAAATGACCTTAAAACCGATTAGTAAAGCAACTGAGAAGTGCAAATTGGAAGCCTTCACAAAGTCTGTCGGATCTGGCATTACTTCTCATCCTTCTCTTCTTCGTTTCACGCATGGTTTGCATTTTTGTAATTGTATATTTCTTTTGGATGTGCTTTTGCTTCTTCAATGGCATCCCTCAAAGAATCACCCGAAGCACCTTATTTTTAAGAATGCACTGCTAGCAGGGGTGCAGGTCAAATGAAGTACTGAGTCTTGGCTAATGGTTGTTCAGAGCTTCTTTTTTTTCTGTCATTATGCAATCAGATAATTTTCCAGTTCAGTCGACCGCTGCCCATGTTCAGAGTGATTAAGCTGTCTTGGAAGTTGGCAGCCACTGGGAAAACAATTAATAAACAAATGGAATCTTCTACTTTCCAGATTTGGTTATTTGGCAGGCTCATAGCGCATAACCAGATTTGAAAATGGCCTTAGCCCTGTTTCGTCTTTTGAACTCGTGGCTGAATGTGGGAGAGAGGTCTTAGCGTGAAGTACAAAACAGGATTCTCATTTTCTCGTTGACGCTTTACGAGAGTCTAAGCTTTATGAGTAACAATGGAATATTAGGCAATAATTAAGCAAGATCAGAGTGGCTTTTCAGGATTTTGGGTTTACAATAACATTGGGGAAAGACACTGCAACCATACAAAGATGTGTTACAGCTTTACTGATTTAATATGTAAGAACATAAACCTTGTTGCAGCTACAGGTTAAATAAGTTATGTGAGTTATATTAGTGCTGTGCCTATACATAATATATACATAGTACAGATATTGGGCATGACCTATTGTTATTTGCTGTGTTGTTCTGCTAGCCGGTTAAGAATAAGTGTGGATGGATGACGGTGTATTAAGATGAAACAACAGATTTACTATCAAGATATATGTTTTATGTTCTCTGCAGTTTCTCTTTAGATGATAAAAAAATCCTTCTGTCCACACCCATTTAGGCCAACACGTGTTATCTATCCATCGGTCCATATAGATAAAACAATAAGAGATATAGACGTTCCTATTTCTTATATAATGTACTTATATAATTCTTATATACTTATATGTAAGTATGAATACTAAAATAAGTATTCATGCTAGTCTAAGCACTGATTTAGTAAACCAAATCTAAAACGAGGGTGTGTGAGAGCGCTACACTTTTGTAATGTGATCCACACCACAATTGAAAGCATTGATGGCAAGGTAGGTGGATATTTTGCTGTTTTCCACCTCAGCCGCTAAAGCATGACTTGCAGACGGCTGCAGTTAGCTAAGCTATCTAACGGCTATTGCTAATGCTAACTATGTACCCAAACAAAGTAGCCAATTCCACAATTGGGGTACCATTTAGGCCTTAATTCAACAGTTTTTAATGAGTTCCAGCATCCTTTTGAAAGATTTATTTGCTGGCTGTGGCTTAAATAAGTATCAGGTTTGAGATGAGTGTGAGATGTTTATGGAATTATATATTATATTATGACCTTATGTTTTAAGATTAAGTGTAGTTTGGGTGGAATGAAACAGGCTAAATGCTGTAGATGGATTCCTTGGAGTTTTATAGTTGTGTATGAAAGCATGCATATAGGTTGTTGTGAAAGACATCTTGACCTAGGGCTGAGCGATATGGTAAAAACACTACATCATGATATTTAAGGACATTTTTCCAGATATACAATGTTTATCATACATGTATCTACACAATAAATACATCAGCAGTGACAGATTCTGAAAAAACTACTATCCTGATACTCAGACTGATCCCAGACTGAATACAGTGATTTATACTCAACATTTGCTGCTCTTCATCTAATTTAACCAGTCTAATTATACTATTGGTAGTGAAATGTGTAGTTGATCAGTGTTCTTTAAGCACTAATAATATCCTTGATATGCTTAGAAAAGCATATTGTGTATCACAAAAACAAAGTTGATCACAATATGATAAAATATGGTCATATTGTCCAGCTCTATCTTGGCCTATGTTAAAAATATCTTCACCTTTGCATACACATGTATAAAAGCACCCCAATCAGACCATGAGGTCAGGCAGTGATGTTGCATGATTCTGGACCACACACACACACAAACACTGCTCCAACTAATCCCAGTGGTATTGGACGGTGCACCATCACTCCCAAGAACGCAGCTCCACTGCTCCATAGCCACTACTCTGTGCCTGCTCTAGGCAGATTTACACGTGTTATATTCCTGCCATTTCTAAAGGTTGGATTTAACTGAACTCCAGAGGATGATAGGGGGTGACTTGTTCTTGTTTTTTTCTGTATCCATCCCCATCTCAGAGTTGTGTACCTTGTTCTTTTGTCTTCATGATGTATTTGTAGCCAGGAATACTGATTAACCAGTGACTGGAGCTTCCAGACATGTGTCTTTATACTGCAATCACTTGAGACACACTCACAGACACACTCAGGTGATCTCCATTTTACTGATTGTGAGACTACTAGCCCTAATTGCCCTGGACCTCGGATATATTTAATATAATTGCCCATATATATATATATGTATGTGTATATATATATATATATATATATATATATATATATATATAATGTAGATAGATAGATGTATATATAAGATAAGATCAACATTTTTAAAGAAAAAAAAGCACACTTTTTAATAATAATTCGTAAGCTGTTGTTCACTCCTGTTTCCGTTCCTCTACTTTGCGATAATTAACGATTGAGCGATTTTTAGCACGACACTTTCTCTTCCAGGCATTAGCTCTCCAACCACTCCTTATTTCTCTCACTCACTCACTCACTTTACAACACATTCAGGGGCAGAAGAACCCACTTGGGTTTTAAAAACTGCCCCTTTGGCATTCCCAAGCCCCAGAGCCTCAGTGCCATCTCCCCTCAGCGCCCCCCCAACCCCACATTGTCCTTTTGCCCGTTTCCCTCAATGTTGTAAATTACAAGCGACACAAACCCCTGCCTAATGCTCTGGCATGGAAACCTTCCAACCAGAACCCTTTATTTTCAGACAGGCTGTGGGCTGGCATCATTGATTACGGTCAAGCAAGCACTCTCTCTCTCTCTCTCTCTCTCTCTCTCTCTCTCTCTCTCTCTCTCTCTGTCTTTACTCTCACTCTCTCTCTTACTCTCTCTTTCTCTCTCTCTCTCTCTCTCTCTCTCTCTCTCTCTCTCTCTCTCTCTCTCTGTCCTCACTCTCTTACTTACTCTCTTACTTACTCTCTCTCTCTTACTCTCGCTTTCTCTCTCTCTTCCTACAGGAAAGACAGCCATGCCAAACAGGCAGTTCTGAAGCACTATAAAACACTTAAGCAGAGTCGACTGAAGACATGGCTAAACTTGAATGACTCAATTTCAGCTGTTTTGCACGTGAGCACAGGTGCTGGATCAAGACTTTACTGACAGAAAGGGACCTGGATAAATGTACTATGTGATGTTAATTGCTTACTTTATTGATATTAGCACTGTGTACTATGGGTTCAATGGTACAAAGATTTTATGATACAGTGGGCAAATATCCAAGGAAGTATATATCCATAAATATCCATATATATATATATATGCAGTAAAATGTAATAGGAATGTGTTGTTGGTCAGTAAGGTCATGTAAAAGTTGTAATGTACAGTTGATATGTTGGTTACAGTTAGATACAGTTAGAAATACAAAGGTTTGGGTGCTGAAGTCCTCTGTGAGCGCTGGGCACTGAATGGATCTGTTCTGTTTCACCAGCAGCTCACCTAATTTGCTTTGATGAAGGACCGATTAGACATTAGACATTAGATAGTAACAATAAACATTGACCATTCTCAAGGAGAGCTTTGGAAATGGGGAACCTCTGATCACAATGCATAGTTTAATTGTAGTTAATGTTTGTAATTGTCTTAGTGTTTTATAGTGGTTAGTGTGGCACAACAGATAACACCACGACCTACCACTGAGCTGCCACACCATGTGGAAGACTAGGGTTCGATTCCCGGTCTAGGTGACTATGCTGTGCTACACCAATAATGTGCCTAATTGCCACACATTACATGTAAAGGTTTGTTTAAAGAAAGAGTAGAAACTGCTCTTTTATCTATAAATGATTCACAGCATTGATTGCCTTCCCTTTCCTTATCAAAATAAATAATATAAATATATGCATCTCATAACCCAACTGTAAGCTTATCTTTAGAACTTTATAGCAAATTTTATGACTTTATTGTTTTGTTCCTAAGTGAATAAACAGTGTAAATAGTTTGAAGCATTAAACAGCAACAGAATAAGCTAAATATCTAAAGAATAACCGTACAGATTGAAATAGCGTATGAATAAGCAGTCATATTACACTACAGATTAATATCAGGACTGCAGGAGTGAGCAGCAATATTGGACCTTTACCTGTTTTTTGCTTCTCCCCAACGTACAGGTTCCCAAAACCAGTCTAAAGACATTTTTACATGACCATTATCTCTTCTGGTTCTTTAGCTTCTCTTCATGCCTTAGAATTAAAGAGGCTGTTCTGTTCTGAATGGGTGGAGCTAAACTGCTGTAGATGTTTGTATATGTGGGTATAGCCTACAGTATGTATCTAAGATGATTTCTGTAACATTGCAAAAACAGGCTTCGTTTGCAGCTTAATTGTCTTAATTGAACCCTATAGAACAGGGCTGGGCAACGAGGGTCTGAGTCCAGCACAGTTTGCTGATTTCCTTGCTCTAACAGACCGGCTAAAGCTGCCATTTAGCAGGTGAGTTGAATCAGGTGGGCATGAGCAGGAAAAGCAAATTAACTGTGCAGGAATCCGGCCCTCCAGGATCGGAATTGCCCACCCCTGCTATACAGAGCGTATAGCAGATTCTGAAGAATATGTACAGACCACATCAACATTTAATATATAATGAACACTATAGGCTCGTTAAACTACCTTAAAGTTTACGTAAACTGTCCTTACTGTACTTCAGTCAGGCTCAGTTGTTAACCACTTTCTGGCTTCTGTGTCAGGATAGGAAGATAAGACTTACGGTTACAGTTTACAGTGTATACGTAGATGATGAGTCTCTGTTTTGCTACGATTCAGCAATTTCATTTTTGTTGTTTGCATGTCCCAAAAAAAGTGTCCCAATTTCCTTTGCTTCCTAGCTAATTCTAAAAGGAGCATTTTTTCAAGGACATCCAATGGCTTATCATAGCCTCTTCCACCATTTCTCCTGGGAAATGATCTTAGTGAGTGAGTCCATGATGATAATAGATCTGGGATGTGCCTTTGTAGATGGCTCCATCATTTTTAGAGTTCATTAACAGCCACTTACCATACTTCAGGACATTGAACCTCTTTG
Organism: Salminus brasiliensis; assembly: GCF_030463535.1. Lineage (NCBI taxonomy): Eukaryota > Metazoa > Chordata > Actinopteri > Characiformes > Bryconidae > Salminus > Salminus brasiliensis. Next base: position 25,128,459 of record NC_132892.1, on the reverse strand, counting down.
TTTACATGTATAACAAAGTCGAAAAGTTACCTTCTGTTTCTAGGTACTCTAGAACTGATGTTCATTTGTGTTGAAATATTCTTCATAATGTAGTTTTAGTGAAAAATGACATTTAAACAGCCCCCCTTTATGCCCCCCCTTTACTAATTTGTGTCTTTGTGTTGGGCCATTTGAAACTAGCTAGCAGCCAGAGGTCTTTGTGTTCTCTAGAAAACTTTAGTTTTGCTCTGATTCTTTTTTTTTTTGTGACAGAAAGCTATTTCTCCTTGCACACTTCAAATGAAAATCAAATGTGTGGTGGCTTTCTGATGGTAGATGTTGTACTTTGACATCTGTAGCAAGAGCTACCCGTAAATCCAATCCTATGATGAAATCTTAGGATTGGTGGAGACTTCCTCATGCATTGTATGGTCTGCTGTTGGACTGAACTTGCTAGGATGGCCTGACCTGGCCATGTTGGCAGTTGCTACGCTCTTTTTAAATCCCTTCCCAGACTCATCTGCAACCTTCCTTCTGAAGGCCTCAGAAAAGCTATTTGGATCTCACCATGGTAAAACCCCCACCCAATCAAGAGCAAACCAAATCAAGAGTGCTCAATCAAGAGCAAACCAAACAAAACATCTGAGGTTTAAATGAGGTTTAAGGACCGGCTCCTCCAAAATCCCCTCTAATGATGATCCGATCATCTGCGGCTGATGTGCTGCATCTGATTCTAATGGTAGGAATTTAAAGTAGTGATAAATGTTTTTCTATGTTTTTCCTCAACAGAAAATAGTATTTTTATTATGACATTTTATAAAGAGATTTACACACAGTTGTGTTGGTTTAGTTAAATTACCTCCATCTCTTAATATTGTTTAAGTGAAGATCAAATGTCCTTATTTTTAAATATATTTAAATAAGGATTAAATAAGAATATATTTCATTTTTCACATGACCGTAATTAAGATTATTAGAGATGACTTCACAACTCAACATGGTCTAACGCAAGTATTTGATCATTTGCATGTAAAAAAATTTCACATCGCTAATTAGCTTCTATTACTTGTTATCTGCATTAGCCTTATAGCCCGAGTGCATTCGAGTACCTTTGAGGTGAGGGTACTTTGCATGAATTAGGTTTCTCTCTGAAATGTCACTAATGACAAGCACCTTCCATTCATCTCTCCCAACATTTATAGACACTCATTATTTAGATGGGAACCTCTAAGCAGGAGGAAGGTCAGTCAGTTTTGTGGTTGAATGCTTGGTGGTTAACAATGCTAACAACTGTTTAAGTGTGTGTGTGTGTGTGTGTGTGTGTGTGTGTATTTTAAGTGTAACAGTAATTAAACATAGTCTAGTGTGGTACAATGCACATCAGACGTCTATTAAAGTTCGGGGTTCTGTCTACTTGCATACTGTATATATAAACATGCCCTGTTACTGTACTGCCCTGTATATGATGTATAAGGCCATTTGGGCCTCATCAGTTTATTTAATTTGTCATTTAGAAATTAAAAATAAACAGACTGCATATGTGTTTACTGCGTAGCCAGATTAGCACTACAATGCCTTATTTCAGTTTAACAAATGGTAAATTAATTATATGGCATGTGCGATTACCAAGCAGTACCTCAGCAAATTAGATGACAATTTGACAAGAAAAGTGCTTGTTCTGGCACAAATTCAGAGTGGTGTTTTAGCAAGAAACTCTGACTGACACTTTAAGAGTCTAGCTAACATTTTTGTCTTTTCACTGCATTTATTTTAATTCTGTTTAGTGTGTTGTTTAAAATTAGGGATGCACCGATACCACTTTTTCCTTTCCGATACAAATCCGATACCGAGTACTGATATCGATACCATCTCTTAAACTTAAATACTGGACAGATGGCTATAAATTCTAATATTTATAGTGCTCTTGTTCCAAATAAACTATAATAAGCTCAAAAGAACAGCTTTTACTGGTTGAGTAACTGCACATTTGAACAGTTTCAAGCTATGAAAAAAAAGGACCACAATGCAGAAACATGTGCAAGTAGTGAAGCATAATCTTGCTAAGCTCAACCAAACTGCTTTTTAATTGGTGTTTAAAATTCACATTTCAGGGCAGTGAAAAAACGGCAGTTTAGAAACAGTAAGTGCTTATGCAGCAATTTTACATTCAAGAACACGTATGAATGTAAAAAGGTGCTAAACATCAGTGTGTGGCTTTTAAACACACTGCTGAAACTCAAGAACCAAAAAAATGAAATTAAATTAAATGTAAAAGGTCATTAAATGTCTGTTTAATAATAATGGCTATTTATGACTGGTTTTAACTCTTTGGTTTCATAACAAAAATGTTTTATGTAAAAGTAGGGGTTCATGGTATAGGTGCTCTCTATTGCTGATACCGATACTGTGTGGAAGTGCCAGTATCGGCGCTCTTATTGAATCTGTATCTCTATCTCAAGTTCTTGTCATTCATATTCCCTGCTTTATTTGTGTTTATTATGAAATAACCCAACTTTTATGGTTACATAATAAAAGTAATTGCAGAAAAGAAAGGAAATAGTAGGTGAATTGAGTGCTTTAGAGTGGAGGTGCCTTTTCTGCTCTAAATTTAGATGATGTGACTGATTACATCTGACACTGGTTTGGGCTTGTTTTGGCTGAAATTCAAAGCAGGGTTAGACTTAGATAATTCTGACCTATTTTTATGGTGTCATTTCTAGCATACAACAGCATGGCGACCCGCTAATCTCAGATTTTTCATTTTCTGATGTCGGCTAATCTCGCTGTTTGCACAACAGGATGGGTTGTTTAAAAAACAGCTGATTTGCTTTTAATTTACTAAATAATAGAATAAAAGACAGTGGTGGAGCGCGTGAGCGTGAGAAGAAGCTTAAGATGTGTATGCTAATGCCTCTCCACCTTAACATGCAGTCTTCAGCTATTCTTGGTGTCGTAGGGAGCAGATGACTTAATGCTGACTTTGCTATGAATAGCTGATTATATACAGTACATTCTACATTACTGTGCGGCTCCTCGCTCGTACAGTTCATTTAGTATACATTCAATTCATTTACGTAACATGGAGGTTCCTAAAGCTTTAATAAGGTTCTCCACACAAACACATCTAGTTTACCAGAATGGATCCTTAACGCAGTGGTTTTTAAACTGGTGTTGAGTTGGAACAAATCTGGATTGGCTGTACACAGTCTTATGCAAATGTTTGGGCATTGCTGGTAAAATTACACGATGTTCTAAGCGCATATAAGTTAAACATGCTCTACAGAGACACACCTCTAGAGCATCATTACTGTTTATTTACCTATAAACATATAGCAAAAATAAAGTAAATCAACTACGGCATGTGCAAAAGTAATAGTAAATTATGTTTTATTTTTTTAAATAAATTAAATTCAGCAAATAAACTGAAATTAGGCCCTAAAATGTGCAGAAAATCCCATATCTTATTTTCCTGCAGAGTATTTGTTCACATATGTACACTTGTACGTGTCTTTTGAACTGAAGTGTCCAACCCTTTGCATACAACTGTATATATTTAGAATGTAAAGAACATACACAGCTTGTATAATCTCGATATGAGAAACCACTAAATGAGCCTGAGGTCACCATGCCCAGCGCTAAGTGTGACCGGAGGGACATAAAGCCCCCCAGCACTGGCCTGTGGAGCAGTGGAACAGCATTCTCTGGAGTGATGAAGCTCCATCCAGTACCTTTGGGAATCGTTGCATCGCCCTTCGTTTAACATGAGACCCTGCTAATGCTCCTATGACTGAATGCAATCAAATACTCACAGCAGTGTTAAAGCCCAGAAGAGTTGATGCTGGTACTGAAGCATAGGGTTTACTCAGTAACTACAGGGACTTCTGTACAAACTGGTGGGCCTATAGTGGGCTTTTTAAGGGGTTCATGTAATGTGGTCACTACAGCGGTCACAGACAGGAGCAGTTCCGCTCTACGTAACAATCTGGGCCTTCTCACAACAGCACACAGCGGCTATTCAGTGATTTCCCATCGTCCCTTCGTGATGTCTCCTAAAATATTTACTGAGAGGGTTAATCGATGTGTGGCTCAGACAGTGGCCCCCGCAGCCTTACGCCGCCTATTTATAGTGGGAATTACGCTATGGAAAAATATGACAAACTGCATTCCAGAAATAAAGCTGGGAATGGTGGAAAAGAGCAAGCAGGGAGTCTCCGAAGGGATGAGGGAGAGAATGGAGACATTTCTCAGGGCCGAGGTGCTATCTCACATCCTCCGTGTTATCTCTACACACATAAACACACAGAGTCGACGCTCAATACAAGGCAAACGTATCGGCGACCCTGCTGATTCAATCACTGCTGAGCTGTATGTATGTATGTCTTTCAGTGGAGGAGAACAATGATGTTGGCGCTGCTGATGAATGAAACAAATGCAGGGCTGGCAGGAAATGCTGTGTTTAATTTCTGTGGAGTGCTATTGATATTTTGTTAAGAGCGAATAACAGGCAGGATATGATGATTCAGAGGTAATGACATTATATAATGGTTCCCCTGATACATGGCGAACAGTAAACTCTTGTATCTTGTTTGTTTGTTGAGTCAAGTTCTGTCTTCAGAGCTCGGTTAATACTTAAGCACTGAGTCACTTCAGTACTCCAGTCATTTTATACATGACCAGTGAAATGCTCGAAATTTTAAACTTTACTCAGCACTGAAAACACTGAGACACCCATGTTTAACATGAAAGACTTCGACATTAGCTTAGTTTTCAAGTCATCTTATTGTCCGTGTTCTCGTTGGAGGGAGGGAGGAAGGCAGGCAGGGTCCAGTGCTATGCAGCTTGGTTAGCCTAAAACAACATGGTGGTGGCATGACTTCATTAGCATGTAAGCATGCTTCTTGGAGGTGTACCAGTGGTTCTAGAAAAACACATATTCACATATTCATTTACAAGTCCAAAAGCAGTGGTGTAGCTTTGTAGTGTAGCTATGTAAAAATAGGATAAGGAAAGGTATAAATAAATTGCTACTCATGTGCTCTTATCCTGGTTTGATGCAGGTCTGGAGCTGGTCTTGTGCTGGTTGACCAGCATACCAGTATTCGAAACTCATGAAATGCTGGTTTGTGATGGTCTGGTGCTGGTCTTGTGCTGGTTGACCAGCATACCAGTATTCGAAACTCATGAAATGCTGGTTTGTGCTGGTCTGGTGCCGGGCTTGTGCTGGTTGGCCAGCATACCAGTATTTGAAACTCATGAAATGCTGGTTTGTGCTGGTCTGGTGCTGGTCTTGTGCTGGTTGGCCAGCATACCAGTATTCGAAACTCATGAAATGCTGGTTTGTGCTGGTCTGGTGCTGGTCTTGTGCTGGTTGACCAGCATACCAGTATTCGAAACTCATGAAATGCTGGTTTGTGATGGTCTGGTGCTGGTCTTGTGCTGGTTGACCAGCATACCAGTATTCGAAACTCATGAAATGCTGGTTTGTGCTGGTCTGGTGCCGGGCTTGTGCTGGTTGACCAGCATACCAGTATTCGAAACTCATGAAATACTGGTTTGTGCTGGTCTGGTTCTGGGCTTGTGCTGGTTGACCAGCATACCAGTGTTTGAAACACAACAAATACTGATTTGTGATGGTTTGGTGCTTTTCTGGTGCTGGTTGACCAGTATACCAATGTTCAAAACACAACAAAGTCTCTTGTGAGCAGCTGTGCAAGTTTTTGCTGGAAGATTTTGTCATGTAACATCTGGTATGACACTGCATGTGACCATTTTTTACATTACAAAATTACTTTGTATTCTTTGCTATTTTCCACCTCAGCCTTCACCTCCAGCCCTCTTTGTATTTGTTTGTGTTCCCCATAGTTTCAGTACTTAAGATATAGATCAGTGGACCTCCAGGCATGTTGTGTTGACGAGAACTGCCTAGTCAGTGTGATAAGCTTATAATTGCAAGTCCAAAAACACAGTTGTCTTAAAGACCTAAATTATGGATTAACTGGTGTGCTTGAAGCATCGGTTTCTTGTCATCTTACTGCTTTGTAATGCTGGAACGTGAGCTCTTATGTACCACTAATGTGTGCAAAGGCAGACTGCTTGGCTAAGTACTTGATTTTATACACCTGTGGAAATTAATGACTGAATTCAAAGAGTAAAGAGTCGTCCCAATACTTTTGTCCATATTGTGTATTTTGTATTATTTGATGCTTGACAGTTACGCACTTTCATTTCAGCAGTTGTGCTGCATATAAGTACTGAGTCATTAACATTCAAGCACTTAATTGTTCAGCTATATACCCTGGTTTGTAATAGGAATCCATGTACAGTAAATAAACTGACCCGGACTCAGTCATAAACCCTATTTATCTGTGGGATCCTAGATGAAGGCAACGAGAAGCCTTACATGGCTGCAGGTTTAGGGTTAGGGTTTAAGGCCTGCATCATGGAAAATCCCTTGTTTAAAATTTGCCCTATCTCTTTAAGGCTGCTCACTGTCCATTAATGTCCTGGCGGCCAACAGGGGCGGTCCTAACCACCCGTCCATTGCTCTTAAGAAAGATGCACAGTGTAATTATAGCAGCCCGGGAGCTATGAATAAACACAGTGTGTTTATGCTGCGTGTGTTTGTGGAAGACGTCAGTCGCCGTCCTTTTGTCCTTCCCTCATTCTCTCTCTTTTTATTTGGGTGGGAAAACTGAAAGCATGTGGTCATTATGGGGGATATAGAGAAGTCTAGATATGTGTGTGTGTTCAGTTGGAGTTATAACTGTTATAACTTAAATATCTCAACTCGAGACCAAACTCCAGTATATTTGATGTAGGGTACTTCTGTTCCTCTCAAAGCACACTGTATATCCAAATGTATCCAGACACTAAAGAGTAGATGCACATGAGCCTAAAGCCAACACACTCAACGCCAGGCATTGGCTAGTTTTGGGCTGTGGAGCAATGAAACCCTCTGGTCAGGATGCTCCATCCAATACCTTTGGGACAAATTGGAGTGGTGTTTGTAATCCAGAACTACTCATCCAATATCACTGCCTGACCTCACCAATGCTCCTGTGGCTGAATGCAATCAGATCCTCACAGCAATGTCCTAACATCTAGTGTAGAGTCTTTTTTTCAGAAGAATCATTACTCAGTCATTACTGTGGCAAAAGGGGGCAAAATTAGCATGATTTCTCGATTTCAGAAGAACTTTGGAGGAGCAGATGTCAAAACAAAGCCCATAATATCAAGATACGTCTAGCAATGGATGCTAAGGCTGTTATTAGTTGCTATATTCAACCTAGTCAATGTGTTGATGTATCTTCACCCACAGTAAGGTCGTAATGTCAAGATTTAACAAGATATGCTTGAATTATGAACCCAAGGCCATCATCACACTCAGTTCAAAATATCTCAAGGCCCACCTGGAACCTGTTGAGAACGCTGTGCTCTTGGATAAGCTGATTTCCCTGCTTTGGCGATGTGTTTAAAGTCTAGCGAAGGGGCTGAGATCTCTGTCTTTATTCCCTGTACTCCAGGGAGCCTCTGCGAAAAAAAAAACATGTGAAGTAAACATGTTTTTTATTCCACTATGGCCCAGAGAAATGGTTCTGCGGCGAGTGTTCGCGCTTCTGTAGTTATTCGGCCGTGTGATTCGAATGGTCCCCTGACACCTGACCCTTACTCTTTTCCCGCAGGGATCAGTCTGACCAGCTTTGCTTGGAAATGGCCGTTAGCTGACCGATCGCGTAAGAGAGCATTGTCTTGGAGCTGTTTACAAACAGCTGCCTCAAAGCGGCTTGTGAGGATTTACGATCACTCAGTAGATCCAACTAGCGACCTTCCAGCTTGTTGACTTGTTGACTTGGAGTTGAGGCGTTTGAAACAATTTGTAATGGAACATTTCTATTGCTTATACAAACACTGTGCTGAAGACACACTGCCAAAGCAGTGATTAGTAACAAGGCCAGGAATCATTCACGCTTCAGGTGGAGAAGGGTCTGCCTTTGGTGGAGTATTACTCTTGTTCTGTGCATTTAGGCTACAGAGGACTGAAGAGCAGTACACTGCAGCACACACAGTACAGTGTAGTTTAGCATGGTACAGTGTACGACAATACACAGTACTGCGCAAAGGTTTTAGTCCACTGTGATTAGAATGAAAAGCTCCTTATCTGGGTGGTAAGTGTTTATTTACTCAGTAAAACACTGATATCGGACAAAAGTATTGAGACACCTGCTCATTCATTTTCATTTCACTTCTTCCAAAATCAAGGTTATGAAAAAAACACGTAACATTTACCCTGCTTTTGTTGTAGTAACTGCCTTAACTGTCCAGTGAAGAAGGCCTTCTACTAGATTTTGGAGCATTGCTGCGACAATTTGATTGCATTCAGTTAAACCAGAGCATTAGTGAGGTCTGGATGTTTTTTCTCTTACTCATTCCAAAATGATTGAATGGAGGACCATCTTCATTCCAAAAAACACAGTTCCACTGGCCCACGCTTGGCATTAGGCATAGTGCCAATAGGGCCATGTTTATCTGCTCCTAATCTATTGACAGTACTTCTCTACAGGGTCTAGACAAGCTAAGTGTTGCTGAATGCGTTCATTAGAAGGGCTGTCCGAAAACATTTGACCCATAGTGTGTAAATAACATACAGGACATCACATTAAATGCTGGCATGAAAGTCACACTAAGCTACTGTTGCCTTGAAGGCCTGGTCGAGATGTTTGAAGGTAAATGCTGGGACACTCACTCACTCACACAACATCTCATTGTGAGTTTGTTGTCACTGCTTCTGCTGCTAGTGCGTCCTCCTTCCTACTATTTCAGCAAAAGGCCATCTGCATGTAAACGGCCAGCTCTGAGACAGATCAGGTCACCCAGCAGTGGCTTTGGTGAGAATACAGCCCAAGTGGAATGGAAACTTCATTTCAGGGCTAATATTAGCCTGGCCCTCCGGAAAATTCCTTTTAAATGATCACAAGCTGAGAAAAGGCAAAGTATTTGTTTAGCGTTTTGCTTTGACAGTATTTGCAAATAGTTTTGTTTTGTTTTTTTTTTAATTCTCTTTCTGTTTTTCCCCTCTTTGATTTCGGACAGTACTTGGGAAAAGAAAAGGATGGCTTTTATTTAGAAAAGTGTAAAATGTGACTGCCTGCCTGTTGTTGTGTTTCCTCTTGTCTTTCTTCTTATGGCTTTCATGCTTTAGTGAAATCCTGTCTATACATACTGTGTATATGCATATATCCACATGTTCCTAACCACCACCAGCATAGTATGGGTACTTTGGTTCTGTAAGTGAGGTGAATGAGGACAAAAACAACGGCGGCCGTCGAGTGGGCAGCCGCTGTGGTTGCCGAAACAGCAGTGATTATTTAAATGGAGCGAAGTGTTTTGCAGATGGATATGAATGGATTTGAACTCAAGACACTCTCGGTCAGAGACAAAACACAGCGATGTTTGGGGAAACAGGGTCAGACTCTTGAACTTGGTAGCAAGAGTGTGGCGTAAAGCCAGGGACACTGTAATACACGTTGAGACACGTGAGACATTCTGACTCTCAGCTGGAGGCATAACCGTACTTTGCAGTTCAACTTGGCAATATTCACAAAACAGCGGGTAACCACACCGGTGACACCATGGCTGAACAGGTGAGGGTTAGTTATCTTGAAGGTGCCTTTGAATGAATGCAGTTATTGAGTATTTTAAGCTGTTCTTTGATCCACAAATAGTAAATATGTGACTTTGTTTAGGGTGGGGAGCCTATTTACCACCCTGTTATTTTACCAGTATTTTGCATTTATTGGCTGGTTTACAGCACCTCTACCCTCTGCCGCCATGTGGATATCTCCAGCACTGCTTCGTTCAGTTGGACCTTCTCCGAACGCTGCTATTCTAGCCTTTTTAGTCTTTCTGTAATATTTTTCCAAAGTAACTGCTGTGTTTATCTTCGAAAGGCTTTTGCTAGCGGACATCTTTGGCGGTGTAAATATGATCAAAACTGTTACGTAACACTTAAAGTTTTGGAATCTGCCCGTTTTACTTATGTGGAGACAACCGTGTTTGATGTTCACAATATCACGGTCAGTTCAGTGTGTTGAACTCTCATTTTTCACCCATGCCGAGGAAACTAGCCTATGCTAACTAGCGGTATGCCCTTGGGTTAAGGTTTACATCACCAAGCACATCCATTAAGCTGCAAAAGACCAAAAGCATCGTTTGCCAATACTCACCACCTGTTTGAAATAATGCTGCTTGAACATTAGCATGTTTGACTCTACAGCTCTACATCTGGCTGTTGGCTACAAAAGGTTCAAGCATTTGTTGCTAATTGGTTGCTAAAGACTTGTAAGACTTGTGTTACTTATGAAGCGTGTTACAAACGAACTGTCCCAAAAGTATAAATAAAGATCTTCTACTCGGTTAAGCCACAGTCGCCATGACAAACATAATCTCCTGTTTTTCCTCAGGTAAATCCCACCTGGCAATAGTTCAGAGAGTCAACAATGAGGGGGAAGGAGATCCATTTTATGAGGTGCTCGGGATTGTCACCCTGGAGGACGTTATAGAAGAAATAATCAAGTCTGAAATCCTGGACGAGACAGATTTATACAGTAAGTGTTTCGCAAACGACCAGTTTTTGTAGTATTAGTATTCATTATCATGTCTTATGTGAGGTTGTACTGTGCTGGTAGAGGGCTGCAGTATTACAAGCTGTAATAGTAAGACCCTGGATAGACTTGTTGTAGTCTTAATGATATGTATTAATACATTCATCCGTCTTCGTTTTTTTAAATGATGTTGGTAGGCAAGATGAATTATTATTATAATCTCTATGTAACTCTATGTTTTTTGGATGTTAAGACCAAGATCAGGATGTTTTGCTCATAACCTTCTATGTCCAGGAATTTCACTAAAAACCTTCTTCCCCCTTCTTTCCTCTCACCCCGACTTCCCCGTTAGCTGACAACAAAACAAAAAAGAAAATCACCCATCGGGAGAGGAAGCAGGATTTCTCGGCCTTCAAGCCTTCAGACAATGAAATGAAGGTTAAAATATCACCTCAGCTTCTACTGGCTACTCTGCGTTTCCTAGCAACAGGCAAGTGTGCTGCGTTGCTGCTTGATTTCCCCCAGTGTGCTTTGTGACTTAGCGGCTTAGCACGCTAGCCCTGAGGAGGAGCTCGGCCTGGGACTGCTAGAAGTTGCCTCTTGGCACTGACCTCAGACCAGCTTTGCATTTGCTTCTGTAGAAGTAAAGGTTGGGGCTTGAGTTGAGGAAGCAGGTCTTAGATACACTGTTTAAACTCCAGCCCTGAGGAGGAGCTCGGCCTGGGACTGCTAGAAGTTGCCTCTTGGCACTGACCTCAGACCAGCTTTGCATTTGCTTCTGTAGAAGTAAAGGTTGGGGCTTGAGTTGAGGAAGCAGGTCTTAGATACACTGTTTAAACTCCAGCCCTGAGGAGGAGCTCGGCCTGGGACTGCTAGAAGTTGCCTTTTGGCACTGACCTCAGACCAGCTTTGCATTTGCTTCTGTAGAAGTAAAGGTTGGGGCTTGAGTTGAGGAAGCAGGTCTTAGATACACTGTTTAAACTCCAGCCCTGAGGAGGAGCTCGGCCTGGGACTGCTAGAAGTTGCCTCTTGGCACTGACCTCAGACCAGCTTTGCATTTGCTTCTGTAGAAGTAAAGGTTGGGGCTTGAGTTGAGGAAGCAGGTCTTAGATACACTGTTTAAACTCCAGCCCTGAGGAGGAGCTCGGCCTGGGACTGCTAGAAGTTGCCTCTTGGCACTGACCTCAGACCAGCTTTGTATTTGCTTCTGTAGAAGTAAAGGTTGGGGCTTGAGTTGAGGAAGCAGGTCTTAGATACACTGTTTAAACTCCAGCCCTGAGGAGGAGCTCGGCCTGGGACTGCTAGAAGTTGCCTTTTGACACTGACCTCAGACCAGCTTTGCATTTGCTTCTGTAGAAGTAAAGGTTGGGGCTTGAGTTGAGGAAGCAGGTCTTAGATACACTGTTTAAACTCCAGCCCTGAGGAGGAGCTCGGCCTGGGACTGCTAGAAGTTGCCTTTTGACCTCAGACCAGAGCTTTGTATTTGCTTCTGTCGAAGAAAAGATTAGGGCTTGATAGATAGATAGATAGATAGATATATGGAAAGATACTTTATTGATCCCGAAGGAAATTTAGCAGCCAGTAGCAGTTACACCATACAGCACAGTAATACAATAATACGGCACAGTAATACAATAAATAACTGTAAAATAAATACGCATTTGAAACCTAACCGGAGTGCAGTGATAAAGAATGAAGAATGAATAATGTACAAGAGGCAACAGGTCTTAGATACACTGTTAAAATCCAGAACCCACAGACCTCTAGATGAGAGTAACTAGTGAGGATCTGAGGGTCTAAGCTGTGTAGTAGGTTTATAGGTTCATTCACAAGCTGTTTAGCTTGTATACCCTTTGATATTTAAGAGTATCGCCAGTATTATCCTGTCCTAACATCACTGACTGCTGCCAAACTAACCTGTGTGAGGAATTGTGCATTCACTTGTATGGTAAGGTCAGCTAAAGCAGGTTGTTTTATACATTAGCTGGCTTTTAAAGGTTTGGAGTCTTTTTTCAAATGATATATTATAATATAATTATATTGGTGGGGATATGTCCAAATATTTGTGGGCACCCTTTCAATGTATGCATTCAGCTACTTCAGCACCCATAGCTTTGTCTAGTATATGTAGGGAAGTATTGCCAATAGAATAGGACTCTCTGGAGCAGATACCTACATGAGCCTGTTGGAACCATTCCTAATGCAAGATGTGGGCTAGAGGGGTATAAAGCCCCCAGCATTGAGCTGTGGAGCAGTGGAACTATGTTCTCTGGAATGATGGTCTGTGCTCCATCCAGTATTTTTGGGACGAGTTGGGGAGTTGGGGATGAGTTGGGTTGGTGATCTTCCAACATCCAGCAATTGTCAAGTTTGAAATCCAAAGCATTATGAATATCAATTTCAACAAGTCAGTTTACAGTTCTGTTCGTTACCGTAGACACAACTAAAATGCCTTGTTTGGTTTATTTATTCTATATACTTTCTACAGATTCTTTAGAATTACATAAACTTAAAATAAAAACAGAAAATGTATATACTTACAGACACCATACTGCTTTTATATATTTTTTAAAACAGTGATTCCAGTCTTTTGAATGCTAGTGCATATACATTAGCAGTGGAAATCCAGAGCACATTCTCAAAACAAATTAGATATACTTAAATAGTCATATTTTGATAGAGAATTGGGCTTTTATGGTGAAATTGCACCAGGATTTGGTTGGAACCTTGACCTTGTTGCTAGATGCTAATCAATACTTAGCTCAGACCCAGTGCTATTAAAGAACACTGGTGAATGAGGGACCGCCTGCCAGGTGACAGATACTGTAAACACAGCTAAGCCAGTGATGAAAAGGCCCAGTGGGCCAGTAACTGGTGGAGGTAGTGGTTAAGGACTAGCAAAAGCGAATAGCAATGCACATTTTAGCAGATCTTCAGCAAACATACCTGATTCAGCTTCTGGAAGTGGTTTGATAGTAGTTGTTGAGCTACAAAGATTATATTCACAGACAGTTATTACAAAAAGAAATGAAACCAGTAGAATACATGTTGTGTATAACCCCTGTAAAATACCTACAAATGTTGTAATATTTCATGTTGCAGCAAGTATCTTTAAAATGTTCCCAGGTATCCAATCTCCAGGCACCACATTTGCATTAGATATTACTTGTCATCTGCAAGTGAAGATCGTATAGCCATCATTATCACCACATTATCCTTCCACAGATGTGGAACCGTTCAGCCTGGTCCAAGTATCCGAGAAGATCCTCCTGAGGTTGCTGAAGCATCCCAACGTCATCCAGGAGCTGAAGTTCAACGAGAAGAACAAGAAGGCCCTGGAGCATTACCTCTACGTCCGCAACAAGCCTGTGGACTACTTCATCCTCGTCCTGCAGGTCGGTGGCCCGTGGGTCCGTCCGGCTCAGGACGTCTGTTCAGCTGGCCGGCCGGTCCTCCACGGTGTAGGGTACGGAAAGAGAAGGGATTGAGAACTATTAGCTGTAAACAAGCTGGGATTTTCTCGAGTATTAGACGTAGCCCGAGTGTGAAGGTTGAACTTGTGGAGCGAGGTCTTAGTGGGTGACACACATTTCGTTGCGGGAAGTGTGGGTCAGAGTGCTGCTTAAGAGTTTGTTTTGGGCTCTCCTTTGTTTTGCTAGTTACCGAACAGCAGTCACACACACAGGGATTACATTGCACCACTTTTGGCTATGACAGTTTCTGTGTGTGTTTATAGAAATGTTTGCTTATAGGTACAGCACCAGTCCGATATTGATTATTGATATCAGGCTAATATCAGCAGAAAATGTGAGATCAGATATCAGAAGGAAAATTACAAACATATTTCAATTCTGTAACACGATTTTGCCTGAAATATCACTGAATTTGTAAAGAACATGGGTCACAGAGGGTGACCATATTTTAGCTTTCAAGAAGAAACTGGGGACTCATGGCTGTACGCCCTGGTTAGAATGTTGTGGCTGTGGGGGTCCAAGTAGGCCTAAGTTGTGACCATGGCAGCGTGTATGTACACTGTTAAAAGTAGTAGATCCTTTAGGGACTTTTAGAGGTTCTAAATTTTGACACTGTGGAGGAACCACTTAAAGTGCTTTCAGGAACATTCAGTGAACCTTTTTCTTCTAAAAACATTTTCCAACGACCTGAAGAGGTTCCTCTACAGTTTCAAACTAAAGAACCTCCCAAAGTCTCTTCAGTCTCAAGCCCACATCTCTAACCATTAGACCACAACTTTCCGTTTTCTAACATTTAATACATAATACATAAATAAAAAAGTCAAACTGATTTAAATGTTTTTAGATGTTGTCCAATCAACTGTGGTGGGAAGCAGTTTGACCAATGACTGCATGTAGATGCAGGTACATGTAGTCCAATAGTGGCTGAGAAGGCGGGGTTTAAACAGAAGGGTTTAAAGCTGTAGAAATTCAAACATATAAACAAGCACTGATGTAAAATCAATGCAAAATCTCACCATATTAGAACATTTAGAAATCCTGGCTGGACGTCACCCTAGTCTTTTCACAACAACAGTAGCCACATGTAGCCTAACATTAGCATAAGAATAATAAGTAGCTAGCTGACTATTATAATAGAATAAAATGACAGAGCCTGGGCCCCTGTTTAACCCATTTACAAACACACACTGACAAACAAAAAGTTGCGTGTCAGAAGTATTTATCACATGGTACATTAAGTGTAAATCTATGGTACAAAAAGTCTGGTCAGTTAGCTGTCAGGTAAGCTGTGTAACTCAGCTAGTCAGCTAACATTACCCAACATTACCTAGAATTCATTTATTTTGTAGCTTAAGTGAATATCTTCTTAACACTAACAGTGTTCCAGTTTTACAGAAATAACTGCCCTGAAATCTATATGACCATAACCTTCTACTGAGGCAATGGAAACAGTTAGCTTACATTAGCAATCTAACACTAATCCTGTCATAAATGCCCCTCAGTAAGCAAAATATGATTACTATTACAACTTGTACTCTAGATCAAGACTTATGTCATGTTGCACTTAAAAGTAAAATGTACATCTGTCTGTTTAAGTGTTTCTGTATTAATCAGTGTAATCAGCTCAACAAGCTGCCCATTGGCTGGGTTGTTCCTATGATCTAGGCACTAAGCCTAGCGGCAAAGCTGTTTCAAATATCTAGCACAATGGACATAACCCAGCACATCAAACCCGAACACTAACCCCAGTGGCTAAACTACCCAAAGCTACCCAGCACACCGAAAGTAATCCAACCAAATGACTCAACAAGCCAAGTCCAGCGTTTGGGTAGTAAAATTAACCAGTCTAATTGTGAATTGTCTAATTGCTCTCTTAAAATTATAGTCCATGCCTTTTAGCCTATAGAGTAGTAATGTTGGCTGAGCAGATACTGTTAGATGTCCAAGTGAAGTGAATCAGCTCATTTTGAAGCTTACTGGTTTTCACAACTGTATTTGTGGACAGTACTAGGATTAGCCATTCCTCAAAGTTTCACTAAAGGGTGTAGATTTTGGGAAAAGAAAAGGTGGTATTTTACCATGTCTCATATCTAATACCTTATGTCCAATATAGTGAACTCTATGCGCTTTCCCCTTTTTTGTGTCCACAGGGAAAAGTGGAAGTGGAGGCAGGGAAGGATGGGATGAAGTTTGAAGCTGGAGCGTTTTCATCCTATGGGATGATGGCCCTCACTGCTTCTCCAGGTAAACGGCAGTGCACTATCCCCTCATGGTCTGACCACTTGGTCACAGCTGGGCCTTGCTTAGTTTATTATCTTTGTGTGTGAAGTGCGCGTCAGAGCCAGTGGTTTTGGTGTCTGGTGGGGTGACTATAGCTAGAGTGTCTTCTGAGGACTATCTGAGAAGACTTTTGAAGGTCGGACTGAATGACAGCATTACCACTAATCTTTTCATTCACAAAAAAGACAGAAAAGAGAAAAAACAAGACAGGGCATGGGGGTGGGACATGTCAGGAGTGAATGTGACCTCTTCTGGTTGAAGATAGGTACTGCAGAAAAAAGAGCACTCATCTTCAGATATCTACATAGAGCCTGTCTAGACATCTTTTAATTCACACAATTACCTGGATAGGTCAACGCTTCAGATACAGCTCAAACCTTCCTGTAATGATTTTTTCCTCCCTGTTTTGATGGTTTCTCTTCCTGACTCTTCTTTCTTGTCTTCATCCCACTCTCCCTCTCTCAAGCGGCTCTCTCCCTTTCTCGCAATTGTGTGGTCAGTAGGTCTGAGTCACTTGCAGGATCCCCAGGTACTGTAATGCTTGAACATTCGCTTAGCCTGTCTCGCTGTGGGTGGTTGGAGCGTCTTGTTGGTGTACCGCTGGCTTGCAGTTTGGTCGCATGAGGTTGACATGTTAGCCAGAATGTCTGAGAATGGCCAGGAATGTCCTTGTTGCTTGCTGCCAGTCATTTTGATGACTGTACCATTGTGGTTGTGCATGCTTGTGTAAGTTGTGTGTGTTGATCTTCGCAATCTGAAATTAGATGGGATTAAATCTACATGTTGTGATGTCCCAGTTGAGCAGGTTGAGAGATAAAGGCCTTGGTTTTATTACATATCTGTAAACTAGGCTTAAAAAAGCCACATTTAAACTAAAGTCCATTGAAAAACATTTAATGTACATGTTTGTATTGCAGTCATTTCCCACTAAAATGATATGTTTTTCACTCCCTGAGAAAAGAGCAAAGTGAGAATCAGCCTGCTTCCTTTACTTCCTTCCAGTTCTCATACTACAGTAAATTCGTAGTATCCCTCCTACTGATTTTGCCAGACTTGGAAAAATAACCATGGCCTTCATACCAGGCCTCCTACACACACACACACACATACACACACTGGTTTGTTTTTATACAAAGTCAGGACATAGGGTAATGCATGTATACCATATGTACTGTATATACTGTTGATGTCATGCTAAAAATGCATATCTCCAAAACTGCAACTTTACAGGAGACACTTCTTAACTGTCAATGGAAGACCATGTAAAATACTTTTGTATAAGATATTTTGAAGCATTTCTATTGGTTCATTCATCATGGAATTATGACACAATGGTGAAAAAGTAAAAAAAGAAAAAAGCATATTTTAGAATATACAACTGCCAGTTTCAAATGATGTGAAAAAGTGTACTGTACATAACAGTAGGACCTATGTTTAATATATAATTGCTGACAACAATCTTGCTGTAATACACATGGAGATCATTTTATTTAAATCTGGCTTTTGTTTGTGATTGTGCCCAAATTTCCTCCAAAATGAGTAAAAGTTTTATCCATTGACTTCCATTGAAAGTTAAGGTTTTTTTTTTTCCTTTTTCTGTAAACCTGCCAGTTTAGAGATGGCAGATGACAAGGTCTATGTGTAACAGCAGCACCATATAAGTATCTATATGAACTGTGAATTCTAACCCTACCTCTAAACTTAACATTAACCCCAAATTATTATTATTGTTTTCTCTTTCAGTTCAGGAAACGTTGATTAAAAAGAAAGGCCTTTTTGGTTGGTTGTGATATCGTAGCTTAGATCTGTTCAAAGGCAAGGAAATGTCTGGAAAATGACGGAAAACAAACACACACACACACTCCCAAATCTCAGCGCAAGCACACACTGACCCCATGCACACACACTGACCTCATGCACCTCATGTGTGTGAGCAGGGCCCCTCATTCCTGGTGGAGCGACGCAGGGGCTCCTTGCTCCAGCACTCAGACATCCAAACGCGGATTACATACATTCCAACCAAATTGTGGCATTAACACTACCCGTGATTGAGTGTGTGTGTTTGTGTGTGTGTGTGCGGGCAAAATGAGAGAGCGAGAAAGAGAGAGAGAGAGAGAGAGAGAACAAGTATGTGAGAGCGAGAGTGGCAGAGAAAATGTGTGTGTGTGTGTGTGTGTGCGTGTGCACTTGTAGGCCGGCCCCTTTTAAGAAGTGGAAAACATAAGCTGTGTTTAATTAAAACAGAGCTAGTCTTCTTTCTGAGGGTTGCAAGGCCTTTTATCATTCTTTCTCCAGCTGCTGCTTTCTTGCCTAACTACCCTTTCTCTGATGGCCATTCTAACATTCACTTACTCAACACTTGTTGCTCATTGTTTCCAGGCAGGGAAGCTCAAAGTATTGTATTCTCAGTCAATCTACTATGTGGCTGGTGTGTAAGGGGCTTAACCTTGCATGTTGCGCTCTATAGTAAGTCTGGCCTAAAACCTGAATTCCAGAGTAAGTTGGAGTTGAAGTTATTATTGACCCAAAACATCCACCCATGGTACAGATCTCATTCTTTCAAGGAATTGAACTTTAACTGAGCTTGTTTTCTTGTGTGTGTGTGTGTGTATGTGTGTGGATGTCATGCAGAGAACAAGTCTCCTCCCAGGCCGTACGGACTGAACCACTCGGACTCTCTGAACCGGAGCGACCGCAATGAAGTCATTAACCCCCCGCTGGGCAGCAGCAACAACCAGCTCAACTCCTTCCTGCAGATCTACACGCCAGACTACACAGTCAGAGCCATCACAGACCTGCTATATGTCAAGGTGAATATACCTAAAAGCATGCCATGCAAGCACAGCCGCAAAACTAGCACAGTTCTCCACTAGCTTAAAGCAACATATAACTAACAGCTTCAGAATCATGTTGATGAATAGCGTCTCTTTCGTTCTTGGAATGCTACTAGCTGCAGTATGTAACTTTGGTGAAGCGGGCAGGACAACCCTAGCACCCTGTCCAATGGGTATTCCTGCTGTGCGCCTAATGATTCTGGGAAGGCTCCAGACCCACCACGACACCGACAAGGAAGAAGCAGAAGCTTTTTTAGGCGAAGGGAAAGTAATTATACCACTTGGTGCAAGTATAGGGAGGAGTCTTGATGCTCATCTTCCTTGTGTCAAGCTATTTATGTGTCTCTGATGGGTTGAGGTGTGGTAATATCTAAGCATTGTCTTCAGATAGGAGGGGGAAGGTCCATTTTGACTTTTTTGGTCAGCCTCAGGGTTCTAAACATCTAACCTGGGCAGTTACAGGAAGCAGTAGGGGGTACACAGCAGTAGAGTGACATTGGGGGCGTTCAGAAACAGGTTGTGCCGCTGCATTCTTGATTAGATGTGAGGACCTAAGAGCAACCACGGTAAATCAGCCAGGGGGGATTTTTAACAGTCAAAGGACTGAAGAATCACCTGAATGCGTGCAGAGAAATCTTATCCAGTGGAAACCTGTAGGACTGGCTCAGATTTACAACGTGTGCTGAGAACAATGTCGAACACTACAAATGAGGTTGTGGGCATGTCTAGCTTGAGAGATGTGTCAAACATGATGATACATGAGTGCTAAGAAGGAGAAGAAGAAGACGAACCATTCATTCTTCATTTGTGCTGAACACATAGAAATTTGGCCTACGGATTCAATCCATTCTTGCAGTGAACACACACACACGCACTAGTGATCACACACACTAGGGAACAGAGAGCACAAATACCTGGAGTGATGTGCAGCCCAGGGAGCAGTTGGGGGTTAGATGCCTTGCTCAGTGCAGTGGTGGCTCAGTAGTTACAGCACCGGGCAGTTAATAAGAGGGTTGAGGGTTCAGTACCCTTCACCCACTCCCTGGGAGTCACAGCTAGAGCTGCCCATCATTCCAGGTACTTGTGCTCACTGTGTGTGTTTGATCACTAGTGTGTATGTATGTGTTCAGTGCACGGATGGGTTAAAGGCGGTAGCCATATTCCATCTGTGAGCAACACAAATGGTGAACATGGTTGTCTTCTCTTGTCAAGGGCACTTCATGTGCATCCTGCCGGTTTAGGGGATTGATCTGGTGACTTTCCAGTCACAAGGCCACTTCTCTAACCTTCAGGCCATGGCTGCCCCCAAGAGGAGTGTCATATACAGGAAAAAAGTGCACTGAGCCTTGTGGGTCCTTAGTGGAGAGTCTACATGGAGCACATGTAAATTCTGTTCATGTCACTTGAAATGTACTCCCAAGGCCAGTGGTTCCAAGACTGCAGAGGATGGATAGCAGGACATTACAGTTGATCATGCTGAATGCTGCAAAGAAGGTCAAGAATTCCTGCTCATTATAACCAACAACTAAAGAGAGAGTAGTGTCTAGAGCTAGAAGATCAGTGGAAGAAGAAAGTAGGATAGCAGAGACTAAGTTGTGTGTCTCAGACTAGACGTTATTAAATAGGTGTACAGGTGTTCCCTTGTAAAGCACATGACGCACATAGTGCTAGCCTCCAAAAAATAGGGAAAACAGCTACTTGTGTGTAAGGTACAAATCATGTAAATGTAAAAAGACAACAGCTTGTGGAAGCGTAATGGTAACATACACTAATCAACTGCCATGTTGTTCTGTCCTTGTATCTGTGCACCACAGGTAACTCGTCAGCAATACCAGAATGCCCTGATGGCATCACGTATGGACAAGACGCCGCAGTCATCGGATAGTGAGTACACCAAAATCGAACTGACTCTTACCGAGCTCCACGACGGCATGGTCGACGAGACGGCCATCCTCCTCAACCAGACGCAGAACTGCGTGGCTCATAAGAAGGCAAACCACACAGTACACAATGAGGGTGCTGTCTAGCCCCCACCGGGGTGGTCGGGAGGGGGGTTACGGTAGGGCGAGAAAAGAAGGCGCTTGTTTTTTTTTCACCTCCCCCCAGAGCCGTCCTCCGCCACCCCCTGTAACAGTTGGACTCAGAGCTGCAATGTACTGCTCAGCAGCACCTGGGTTTCCCTGACCCCATAACAGACTGGGACAGCTGGTTCAGTTCCACATAAACCCCGCTGTGTGCCTGTCCACCAGACCAAAGAGTTTGGAGCTTGGACACCCTCCCATTCCGTGAAAAGGCCTTGAGCCTTCTGCTCGACTATCCCGTTTAAGGTGCCGGGAAGAATTCTGGGATAGCGGAAGACTACAGACTCAAATGGACCATTTCTTCTCTGTTGGCCAATACTGTCATATGGTGAGTCAAAGACTGTGCCAAATACTGCTTTGAAGGAAACCATGAACCCAAGAGCATTTTCCTCCTGTATTTATTTATTTTATAAGTCTATTGTATATAACACACACACACACACACACACACACTCACACACATACACTTATACACTATATATATATATATATATATATATATAATTGAGAAGTAGGTAATGCAGCTTCTTTAGATATTCAAGCATAAACCCCAGTATTTTCAGCACATCCTAATACATCTTTCATAAAAAAAAAATAAAATAAGGAAAAACCATCAGACTGGCCTGTATGAAGCTTGGACTCGCAAAGCATTACAAAGGCTGTGATTTTATCAAATCAGGCCTCAAGCATGTCAGCCAATGTCAAGATGAACTTTGAAAGACCAAGAAAACCTCCATATGACTGCCAGGACCCTGTAGAAAGATTTTGTTGAGTCAGGAGTGGTGGAGCACCATTCCATTGTGCAGCACTGCTTCATGTAAGAGTCATAAGAAGGAACCTTAACTGTTACCTTGTCCCAGAAGTTAAAGCCCCTGAGACCCGAAATCATAAATAAGTGTTTTCTTTCTAATGACGTTAATCTGGCTCCTCAGGGCCCCCAGTGTAATTATACATGTCTTGCCAAAGTCTTATAAATGCCAGCTGTATTTAACATATATTGCTCTCCTCTCGATGTGGAATGGGCTGTCCTACAAGTGGTTACGCTTATGTCAGCATAACCCTGACCAATGCAAAGGCTAACATGGCTTCGTCCTCTCTTCGGGTCTGAGCACCCTGGCAAGCTAATTAACTGCCTTGGTGCCAAGACAAATGGGATTTCCCGACACAATTAGGTAGGCGGGAGATCCTCGGCCTGCCACCCACATATACCCGCATATCCCAGACTGTTCTCAGAGAGGTCTAATAAGTGATTTGTGAGCAGTGTCTATCAAAATGTGTTCCCTGGGGCTTTTAAGGTTTGAAGTATGCTATAGAACATGTAGACAAGCCAAATGAGGTTTGAAAAAAACATATGCTGTGGACTGCCAGAGTCAAAACAGAACTTGCCTCCTGTGGCATTGGCAGTGTCGCACAGGTAGGGAAACGTGGATTCCACAAAATACCATAAAATACTGGATGCAAATGTCAAACAAGCTGTTAAGCTGTTAGGCTGAAGCTGAAGAGAGGATGGCTTCTACAGCAATTATCCAAAACATCCCTAAAAAACACAGTTGACTACCTAAAGGGACAAAAACATACAGTACTTTTAAGTACTGACTCTGTAATATGTCCAAACTTTCACATAGGTCACTGTGTGGTTTCTATTTTCTTATTTTATGTTATGAAGGTAACTGTACATTCAGGGTTTGCTTAAATATCATGTTTATGTTTGATTTCCCACGGAGGCCGTGTACACTGCTTCTCAATGAAAAAAACAACAACAACAAAATGTGTCATTTGGCAGAAGTGCCCAGACTTCCACATACAGCTGTATATATATACAGAATGTATAAATCTATATATACAGAATTGTGGATGTAACTATTATCACATGCCAAGAACACAATTTGTAAAAGTCATGTGTGTACTGTATATGTGTGTTACATGTGCCTTTGCGAGTATGGATATTTTACCATGCACATGCTATATATAAATACATTGCTGTATGTGTATTGGTGAGGGTCTTTTACATATATGTATATTACAGATATTGTTATTTTTACTATTCTAAATCAGGCAGATGGTACAGTACATTTGACACCTTTTTAAAAAAGATCACATTTTTGCCTTTAAAAATCATATTAATTTTTTAACAAGTGCAATGAACCATATTCTATTTAAAAGATGATCTATTGATATATATATATATATATATATATATATATATATATATATATATATATATATATATATATCTGTGTATTGTAAATTATAGAGATGTTTGTATGCATTCACTGTCTGAGGTTTTGTGTCTGGTCCCAAATGTGTTGTGTAATCACTTTTTCACCAGCAGCGTGCCTAAAAAAGAGCCTAATTTATTTGTATCCCTGCCTCCTTTATTTGGGATACAAGCATACGGCTAAATGCAGTTTTGAATCTCAGTCAAATCAATTGAAAGATTCTATTACTATGCATACTGTTTGTAAGTGATTCCTAATTGCCTTGTTGGTCGCATACAGTGAACTAGCAACTACTTGCTTATACCTACATGACAACAGCAACTGTGGCTTTTAAACCATTATGCTAATGGTTTAAAAGCACGTCACATTAAAAAGACTCTATAAAGACTCCAGCCATCCATGTGTGTATGCTCACTATGTATTAGAAGTATCATGAGATTAGCAATGAGGAAAAAATTCCAGGTATTATTTCAGTATAGGAGGATATTATAAATGCCTTTGCAAAGCTCTGATTAAGCCTTATTAGGCCTACAATGAGTATTTAACTGTCTGCATAGTACATAGTACTAGAGTACTTGTAAGAGCTCTTATTAAGCCTTGGTACTCCAGTACTTGTTTTTAAAGGGCCATGGATGGCCTAAGCTTTGCAAAGACTCCGGCTTCTTTTGAGAAGGTCTCAGACCTTGATCAGCAAATCAGGAGTGAGGCATGCCACTGAAGACAAAGATGGAAGACCAAGAAAACTCCTTTACTGGTAAGAGAAGTTCTACTGGTAGGAAATGACTGTAAAAGACCCTGCAGGAAGGAGTAGGGGAGCACCGTTCCACTGTGTAGCATAGTCATACATAGCAAACTTTTACTGTGACCTTGTCACAAAAGCAACGTTTAAAGTATGCTATGGAGTGGCATTTAGAGTATTAAGGTGGTCAGATGAAGTTTGCTGAAGATGAAAAACTCTTTGAGCACAATGAGCAAAGGTACATCTGGAGAAAAACAGCTTGCCAACTGTGAAGCTTGAGCAGATTTATTATGCTCTGGGGTTGTGTTGCTTCCAGCGCACTGTTAAAAGTATAAGATCCTTGAGGAACTGTGGAGATGATTTGAGGAACCTTCAAGAAAAAGGATTTTAGAGATTCTTGAAGGTTCCTCAAAGCACCATGAAAGGTTCCTTCACAGTTTCAAACAGAAGAACCTTCATAAGTTCCTCAAGGATCATCTACATTTACAGTGTGGCATTGGCAGTATTGTTCAGATTGACAACCATGCACTACCTGAAGCCTAATTTATTTAAAAAAATGAAAACAAGTTTATTTTTGGCTGTTTTTTGGGATCCTGCATCAATAAAGTCGCTAGAAACTGGAGTAAACAGTATCTCAGGAACCACTACTGGTAGAAAACAAGCTTATGTTAAATGTATTTATATTTATAATATTTTACTTCTAGTAATAAGCAAACAGTCAATCAGTAGGTATTGGTTTGGTATGTTATTTAGCATCTATTGGTTTGATAATGCTTTGTTAAAAGGATATCATAATGGACACCTCAGTGTGTAAAATCTTTATTTCCCCATAATTAGTGCTCAATAAAGAAACGTTCTCAGCTGAGAAACACGCCTCTAACTGAAGGTCTGGAATGGGGGCCTGGTGCTCCTGGGACCCTCATAAAGGAAACCTCTTCCTAAAATTTAACTTAGGGAGTCCTGTGTATTGTTCTTCAATAAATGTCGTCACATGAGCTGGCTGTCTTTTCATCATGTTCAACATTAGACTCCCTCTCCCTGATGAGCAGTAACCACACCCAGTCTACCAAAGCCCACTCCTGCCAGGTCGAGAAGAAAACAATAATCTGTTCACAAAAGGAAAATACATTGTGAAAACAGTGTCCATCATATCTTTATTTACAGTATTTATTATTTTTTATGATATAACAAAATATTTTATATATAGAAATCTTCTCAAACTGGACCTTATTGAATTTGAAATAAATACCCTTTCTCTGTGGCATCACTCCAAAACCCTTTGAATCCCCTTCATTTTTGAGAGTGTGTGTGTTGTGGTGAAAGAGTATTTACTGTGCTGCAGGACAGGAGAGAGATGCTGGCTATTATTATTATTATACTAAAACAGTTGATAATAATAATGACAGATGGGCTACATGAAGGATTTACGAGTTCAGCTTCCACAAGTTTTCTTCTCTAACTTCTCTATCTAACTTATATGTCACTAGGCTCCACTTTCTAGGATCACGGTAAGAAGTCTCATTATTGTGAAGTTAACGTTGTTCTGCTATTTGCAATATTCATTCTAATTAAGCCTTGAATTAGATTATTTCTATGGACACACGCTACAATGTACAGTAGCTGCCTTGCTGAAGTCCATTACTCACTTTGTCTTGTGGCTGTAGACAGGTCCTGTGGAATGCTGACTACAACTTTGGCTGCAATGAGCAAAGGTACTGTATGTCTGAAGAACAAGCAGTTAGCCATGGTTTTACAGTGTGGTGCTGTCTTCTTATATTTCCTTCTCTACATCACTCATCACCTAACATATTGGAGTAGGGATGTCCTGATCAAGTTATTTTGCACCTTGATCAAATCCAAGTTATTTTTTTTATGAGGTATCAGACGATACAGATCTGATCTTTGTGTTTGTGTAAATAGTAACGCCCCACAGTTCAGATTACATCAGCTGCTGATTCATACGTTTAGTAAAATCACTTTATTTTTAGTAGCAGTTTCTATAATGAGACATTCTAGACTGACTGATTTAGTTTAGTAGATGCTCAGAGGAAAGGGCCGGGTACCCAGCTCTGATGCATTGGCTAGCAGACCTCCAAAATCACACTGGGTTTGATGTGGGGAGAGAGAGGGAGCAAGGCCAATTGTGCTCTTTTGGGCTCTGGCTGCTGATGTCTGGCAGCATGACCCAGAATTCAAACCAGTGACCCTCGGGTGTTTTTTTATTTGATGTAAGTACACACTCTGCACTGATTTCTGGACTGATATCTGACAACTGGATTGGGATTAAAATAACCAATACCCGATTTATTAAAATATGCCTGGATCGGCCCTGATTCAAATCCACTGGATCGTATCAGGGCATCCCTAGTCTGGACTGTTAGAGAAGGGGCTGGTAGCCTTCAAGATAGAGCTCTGCTATTGAGCAAGAGCAGTGGCTGAACGCCTCCATTTGACTGTAAAAGACCTTAAGGAAAAAGATGACTCTGGAGTGGTGGCACACTGTTCCACTGTGCAGCGACACCTGCACATATATGGTCTAAATGGAAGAGTCATCAGATGAAAACCAAGTTCAGTCCTGTAGACTGGTGAGTAGAACTTTGGCAGTTCATAATTTAACCACTGCTTGGCGCTGTCTTCTTATATTTCATCATCACACACCACTCAGTGTGTTTGGAATGGTAGAGAAGGAGCTGGCTGCTTTCAAGATAGAGCCCTGCTAGAGCAAGAGCTGTGGTTGAATGCTGAGGCTGCATGGAAAGGTGAGGAACACTGTGAGGTCATGCTGTGATACAGTCGTTGTCTTTGATAATCAATGTTATTTGCCTAGTGTTTAATGGAGTTTGAAGTTATGCCAAGCTTTGAGTTTGAGCCTTAGAACTAATTTGTTTATTAAATTACTAATTTAAGAACTAATTTATCAATTTAAAGAATTTACTTAATTCCACAGCTGTGGCCACCAGTATAAAAAAGAAGTCTGTTGTATTAGTTGAGAATGTAATGAATCTTTTAAATGTATCTAGATTCATGTAATAAATGATGTTAGGCCATAGATATGGACATGCAAAAGTTTGGGCACACCTGGTCAAACACTCTGCTACTGTGAGTAGTTAGACATAAAGTTAAAAAATAGTTTTCAACATTTTAAAGCAACACTATGGAAAATCCTAATTTCTTCCTCCTGGGCTCCCCCTACAGTCAGGAGGTGTAATTCGTGCCCTTATCCACTACTAAAGAACACACTTTTGTGGGTGAGTTGAGTGATACTCAACTCTCACTGGAAGTGAAAGAAGCATGTGAACTCTGACGTGGTACAGTAATACTTTCGGATTTTACTGCGTTAATCAGTTCTCGCGAGCGTTATCCTCCCCGCTTTACTAAAGTTACATAGTGCAGGTAGCAGTGTGCAGAGCCAGGTGCAGCAACGGCAGTGATGCAGTTCATTATAAGTCAGTGGAGCATCACCATGATTCTGAAGCTGTAATTTGAATTACAGTAAAATAGTACAGTAAATAATTAAGCAAGATTAGATTAGTGTGTTAACTGTTTCAACTAATTTTGGGCACCACAAAAGATTTGAGCTGTCAGTTAACTTTTACCAAGGTCTCAGACCTTAATGAACTTGCTATGACTATGACATGTTCATAACCATCGTTAGGAAAGCTTTATAAATACTCTGACTCCTCAGACCTTGTCCCAACAATCAGTAGTCATGGGCCCCTCTAAGCAGCTGCTGAGCACTCTGGAAATTAAAGTAATTGAAGCCCACAAAGCAGGAGAAGACTGTAAACCACTGCAAATCATTTTCAGATAACCACTTTCTTGGTTTCTAAAGTAATTCAGGAAAGGCAGTTAACATGAGGTCAAGTGAAGGTCAAGTTGAGGTCTGGAAGACGGAGAAAACCTTCTGAAGAAACTACTCAAAGTATTGCTAGAAATATTCATTGAAACCTTCAGGAAGATTTAGTTAGTCTGCTTCACCACAGCCATGCAATTTTCCTCTCCTGTTCTGTTGCTTTGATAAATCCTGCAGCCTTGAGCTGTGAAGCAGTGGAACTGTGCACTCTGGAATGATGGTCATTTAGGGATGAGTTGGAATTGGGGGTGGGGGAGTGGTGGTGATCATTCAATTTCCTGAGCTTACTAACATTCTCGTCACTGAATGCAAGCGACAGTTCCAGTTTTTTTTTTTTTTGATGAAACCCACCTCCAAAAAAACCCTGATAATTGACATGTCCCAATACTTTTGTCCATATAGTGCAAGAGTCTCTTTAAGAAAACCTTGCATGTGTCCTCCCCACAAAATCCGAACATTCTGCCTGCACTGAGCAAAGATACGGTTGGAGAAAACTTTTTGTGGCGAGAACACCTTTCCAACTGTTCAACACAAGGGTGGATTGATCATGCTTTGGGCTTGTACTGCAGCCAGTGACCAGTGGAGGGATCACTGCCTCAGCCTTTTTATTTTTGTTATTTTGAAACTGTAAAATATAGAAATAAAATAATAATCCTGTTAAAAATATCAAAGGATTGTGTCTTTTTGTTTTTTTCAAATCAGGTCATGTTTTGCTTGCTCAGCCATTTACAGTAACAGAATTTTTGTTTGGCAGGGGTGCTTAAATTTGCCCTTGTAATTTTTCGCTCAGAAAAAAAGCAAACTGTAAATGGAAATGGATGCAATAGGTGGCGTATTATGGGTTCAACACATGAAATGACAACCTTGTGCAATTACGCAAATACACATTTTCATCCAACTTTCCTCTACAATTGTACCCACAATTATCCGACACCCCTCCTGAGTACTCTTCCCCTATCACATGTAATGCTCCCAACACTGGGAGGGTGAGGACTAACATGTCTGGGAGGGTGAGGACTAACACATGCCTCCTCAGACTTGTGCGCAACCATCCACCACAGCCCCACTGGGCTACCAACACACCTAGAGGAAACACAGCTCTGATGCATCGGCTAGCAGACATCCAGAATCACACTGGGTTGATGTGGGGAGAGAGAGGGAGCATGGTGGGCAGCAAGATCCGGGATTCGAACCAGTGAGTGTTTTTTAATACATATATATAGATATATAGATATATAAAAATCTAAAATCAAATGCCTGGGCCACGCTGGGAATGTATGTAAAATTTCTCTTTATTTCACATTTTAATGCAACTTAACCAAATGTTTGGAAAACTGGTAAAGGAACACAAGAAATGTAGAAGCACATGCAATGATGGTGGGAAAAGAATGCAGAAAAATAAATCACAGCATGTCAGAACCTTTTTTTAGTACTTTATACACAGTACTTTATACTTTTGGCACTCATTTTCACTTGCTTAACTGTAGAAAGTTGTGCAAATGCAAAAGCATTCAAGTTCAAGTTGCTGAGTGTTAATCTAGTCCATTCCTTATGGAGCCCCAGCACAGTCAATAACGTTGCTCTTTCCAAGTTCAGGAACTGGATACGGCTGTGCTAGAAACTGTAATAGACAAGAACAGGATTGGGTTGAACTGTAATAACAAATGCTAGACAGTTCCCGGAATACCAAAATGCCATGACATATTAGGGAAAAAACAGAAACACAGCACAACCCAAAGAATGACAGTAGGCAATATGACTTGATGGAAGGTTTACAACATACATGAGTGTAAACTATGAAAAAGAAAGACGTTTCATTTTTTAAACACTGGTGTGAACGGAGTCTCGTGGGTCATAGGTACAGTGCTCCTCTCAAAGACATACAAGCTCTTCATATTTTCAATTACAGAGTAAATAAGAGAACGGATATCTCACTTCTACAGTGAACAAAGTACAAAGTCTGTTTAGCTGTGTGGAATTTCCTCTGTTAAAACTCGAACAACAGAGACAATTGACCAAAAAACCCTAAACAAACTGCAAAACCTTCAGAGTAGGGCTGGGCGATAATGATAACTTCGATTTCTTGAAGAGCCATCACAATATCTTCTGACCATATCCCAGGAAAAGATGATATGCAAGTTTAGCACTGATCAAGTAAAGGAAAGTTTCCCTAGTGCTGCTAATCCACACTAGAAATATCTAACTAACCTGGCATGGCTTGTGTGTAGTTTTTACACACTGTCACTGGACTATTCACTAAATCACAAATTCTTTCCAAATTACCGAAAGCACCCAGTAACAGACGTATAGTGAAGGTTACAATTAAGAGCTAATGCTCATTATCCGTCACCTAAATTCCTAAAAATATCACAAACTTACTGTATCAGTATCACACTATACCGATACAGACAATATATTCTGAAATATATCGCCCAGCTCTACAGTAGGTCAGCGGTTGCATATGATCATAACGACTGCCTTAAGAGCCAACCCAGCTGTGCAGTCACATTTAGGCTGTACCCCCCTGAATGTGACTCCCCAGCTTGGTTGGATCTTAAGGCAGTTGTTATGATCATATGCTACCGCTTGAAAAAGGGAGAACTTTTTGGTTTTAAAAGAGCTGCCTTGTTATTCACTTTTCCAGTTTCTATATAAAAAAAAACAACAACAATGGTTATACCTCAGCTATGTCACATAATAAAAATAATCTGCATATGAATATGAAATACATTTGCAAGTCTTTCTGAAACTTTCACCTTTTAAACTAAACCCGAAAAGGTTACAACCTGCCCCAAAACCAGGTATTTTTCATCCTCAGGTAAGACCAAGATTATAAATAGTATCTGTTCATCTTACCCTCTTTCTTTCCGTGGACAAAATACTTTTATTGTTCTTATTTTGTCTAAAATTCTCTCTACATATGGTGATACACGTTGAACTGAATATACTGTAGCTTCATTTAATCCAATGTTAGCT
Organism: Salminus brasiliensis; assembly: GCF_030463535.1. Lineage (NCBI taxonomy): Eukaryota > Metazoa > Chordata > Actinopteri > Characiformes > Bryconidae > Salminus > Salminus brasiliensis. The sequence continues at coordinate 25,097,424 of NC_132892.1, read as the reverse complement.
AGTTGGCTTGCATGTACAGTACTGTATGTCATACAAACAACAGAAAAACGTTGTAGAACTTCTCCTTTACGGACCTCAGCCCTTTACAGACCAACTGTTTAACTGTTTTTCTGACCCCCAGGTACAACATTCATCCCTTCAACATTCAGAAAATCACATGCATCTAATGTAGTATCTATTGCTTTTTAGGCTTTACATTAAATGTAAAAGAACCTTGTTTAGTTGGGATAAAAAATAACAACAAAACAACCAAAAAAGAACAAAAACACTGGTCAACGTGCTCTTAACGCTATTGGTCCACACAAGAGGAAATTCTCCAATCACATCAAACACTAGTCGGAACTACATTAACTGCCATAGCAACAGTTACTGGGGCAGCTCCTGTCTTTTTTGTTTGCCCGCCCCTTCAACAAATGATTGTTGACGATAACGTAAAGTCCCGTTTGATCTTTTCAAACTTCAAAGGGAAAATCAGACGCTAATGTTATATCTGTTCACAACTTCTATTTAAATGCTCTAATTCTCACATCAGCTACAAAATACAGTATTTACAAATGTTTAACCCCTTTCTTTCCCTTTCCTTTTTTTTTTTTTTTTGCATATCAAGGTCACTTACGCATGAAATAGTTACAGCTATGGACAGAATGCTGGTAATGGCACGGAAAGACAGTGTTTCGATTTTGGTACTATATGATACAAAAATAGAGCAAATGTTAGAATCTGCATGATAATACAATAATAATAATTTCATTAATGAAGTAGATAAATACTAGGTGTTTGTGTGCATATGAGAAAGAGGGAGAGAGAGAGAGAGAGAGAGAGAGAGAGAGAGAGAGAATGAAAAAAAAGCAAGGAAGATGGAAATGTGAGAAAGCAATAGTATAGGAGAGAGAAAGAGACAGTAAGAGTAAGCAAACAGATCAAAATGAAGAGAATGCAAGAAAATACTATACGGACAAAAGTATTGGGACACCTTCTCATTCATTGTGTCTTCCGAAATCAAGGCTGTTAAAAAAAAAAGGAACGTTTATCCTGCTTCTGTTAGATGAACTGTCTCTATTGTCCAGGTAAGGCTTTCTACTAGATTTTGGAGGAGCATTGCTGAGAGGATTTGATTGCATTCAGTGACGAGAGTGTTAGTGAGGTCAGGATGTTGGATGATCACCACCCCACCTCACCCCCCAACTCATCCAAAAAGTATTGATTGGAGCAACAACCATCATTCCACTTCTCCACAGCTCAATTTATACCCCTCTAGCCCACACCTGGCATTAAGCAGCATGGTGCCAACAGGTTCATGTTTATCTGCTCCAGAGAGTCATATTCCATTGTCAGAACTTCTCTACAGAGACTAGACAAGCTATGTGTGTGCATTTGCACATCTGTGTCAGCAATGTGTGCGACTTGAAGTAGCTGAATGCATTCCTTAGAAGGGGTGTCCACAAACATTTCAACGTATAGTGTTTGAGAGGCAGAGGGGGTGAGGGGAGACAGAGAAAGCAGGAGACAGAAAGAAGAATGCAAGAAAGCAAAAGTATGAGAGGGGAAGGGGGAGAGGAGAGTAAGCAACAGAGATAGAAAAGAGAATCAATGAGAGCAGGAGAGAAGGAGAGAGGGTGAGAGAGCAGGAGAGTGCATAGGTGAGAAAGAGAGAGAATAAGAATTAAAGAGAAAGAAGGAAAGGGAATAAGATTGAATAGAGAGAGAAGCAACAGTGCCTCTGTCTACAGCACTATCCTTGGCAGTTGACATTGCTGCCATTTACCAAAACAAATCCAAAGAAAAAAACAAGTAAAATCCTGCTGCCCGTGTGCAGCTCGTCCAGCACAGCGGTTGCCAGGTAACGGGGGGTGGGGGTGGGGGTGGGGGTGGGCTCTTGTGTTATGTAGCAGCATTCTTTCATAGCTGTCACATTAGCCGTCACCGTGTGTTGTAGCCCCTCTACACCTCATTCACATTCTCATCACAACCAGGCCTGTAATAAGGGGCACCATGGCCTGGGCTTCTTTAATACAAACTCCAACACTCACCCACTCACTCACTCTCACACACACACACACACACACACTTCAATTTGTACTTCTCCTCTAGTCCTGCATGCGGCAGCCTTTAGCCACGCTAGTCAGGTTGTGCTGTACTGGCTTGAAAGGGGAAAGAAACAAAAAACCCTAAGGTAAGCACAGTCCTCAAACACATGGACAGACCATGATCTGCTGAGTATGCATAGTCAATAGAGGTCCAAATATTCTGCTGATCTAATTACAGTGACTTTTAATGCAGCACATACAAACTGAATGCATAAGTCTAAAGTGTGGCCCACTAGCCACAGGCCCAGAGAGGATCTCACAGTACGCTCCACCCAGCCCTTCCGTACAACAAGCTTCAACTGATCTAACGATCTGATCTAATATATGAAGAGGACGACCTTCTATGCGACTGCCCTTTATAAAGAAGTTGAGCACCTCTACTGACTTAATGTAAACTCATTACAACTGCTATCCTACAGAAGCTAGAGCTAGCTTATAGTAAATGGAATTCCATGTGCTTTGCTATTTTCCTCTCAACCGTTTCTGTGGTTCGTTTAAAAATTACACTGTATTTTTTACAGTATTAGCGCCATAAAAGCGACCTTCCCTAGAACTATTCTACAATTAATACTTTCACCGTTCAGAAAATCTAGAGCATAGTCTTTAAAAAAAAATAATTTTTTTTTCTTTAGTGAGGAGGGATTCACTATTCATTGGCCAAGCCAAAGTATGGCTCATTACTCTGATACACACACAGATCAGCCATAACATAAAAACCACTTGTGCCATTAAAACAGCCTGACTCCACGAGACCTCTGAAGGTGTCCTGAGGTATCTGGACACTTTCAGCTGTTAGTAGCAGGTACTTTAAGTCCACTAAGCTGTGAGGTGTCAGGTTAGATCAGAGGAGGGGTTTCCATGAGCATCAATGAGCATTGGGTGATCATGACCCTGTCGCTGGATGCACTTTTAATAAGCACTGACCAGTGCATACTGGGAACACCCCACCAAACCTGCCTGATGTTTTGGAGATGCTCTGATCCTCCCATCACATCACAATCTGGCTCTGGCTCAGATTCTTATGCTTGCCCATGTTTCCTGCCTTCAACACATTACCTTAAAGAACTGACTGTTCACCTGCTGCCTAAAATGCATCCCACCTCTTGACAGGCACCAGTGGAACCAGATCTTTAATTTTCTACACTTTAACTATCAGTGGTTTTAATGTTATGGCTGATCAAGCCTGTGCTACACATTCTCATGTAGATACGACATAAAGAAAAGAGAAGAAACCCTCTTCACTTCCTTAGAAGCTTTCTTTCTGATTCCACGATTGCTCCCTTTACTAAAGCTAAACGTTCCTTCAGGGAAGCGGCAACAGACGGTCAGGTCTGGTTGAGGGAGGACGGGTCATCTACTCTTCCTCCTCCTCCTCCTCCTCCTCTTCCTCTTCGTCATCATCTTCGTCGTGGCAGTGTGTTATCTCCTGTGGGGTCTGAGGGAACAGGTGTGGAGGTTTGATCTCGCTGAGTGAACGCGTCAGCTGGCTTCGCTTGCAGTCTACGTCCTTGCAGTCCACGCAGTGGCGGTTGCGTGTGGCCAGCGGTGACTCGATGTCCGTGTCCACGTGAGTGTGCTCCACTGTAGACTCATGAGGCATCTGGACAAAGACACAATACAAAATATAGATATTTCCACTTTAGCGATAACCCAATTTTAGGCCAATCTTTAGTACTCCCACCCATCATGTGTGATGGTCCCAACACTGGGAGGATGAGGAATGACAAATGCCTCCTTTTTTAAACTGCTGCCAATGCTACACCACCGTGCAACCAGCACGCTTGGAGGAGTGCCAGGTACTCAGCTCTGATGCAACAGCTAGCACTTGCCTGAGGCAACTAGCATCACACTGAGGTGATGTGTGAAGACACACCCGGAAAGACAGCAAGGCCATTTGTGCTGTCTCAGGCTCTGGCTGCTGATAGCAGGATAACCGACAATTAACAAATGATCATCTCTCCACCACCAAATGATCACCACTCCACCTCACCCCAAACTCCCCACCTCATCCCAAAAATATTTAATGGAGAATCATCATTCGAGAGAGACATAAAGGTATGGTGTGCTTTTGTTTTTATGGTGTGCAATTGCTGATATGAGATTGACCCTTGTAACAGCAGTGTGATGCTGATTAAGCTTGAGTGATTATTGTATAGATCAGTAGTCTGTAGATGTCCATCTTGTGCTCATCTGGATGGCAAATTACTCCATTATCTTTTTAAATATAATTTATAGAAAGGTATCACTATCTTACACAAGTGGTCCAAATAATTAGTGTGTGTGTTTGTGGGGGGGGGTGTCCTCTCACCAGAACGTGTGCAGCTCTGAACAGGTAGCTGAATGGGTAGTAGAGCAGGTTGATGAAGGAGGCGGCGTACAGGTCGGCATAGCGCATCACCTGCGAGGCAAACAGCGTCTGGCGGGAGCCGCTGCGGAACAGACTACCCATCATGCCGTAGCACATGTCCATGTCATGGGTCACTTTCTAGAAAGGAGAGATGATAGGAGACAAACCTTTTTTTCAATGTAACACTTGTCTTATTGGTGGGGACAAAATTTATCATGATCTAAAATTATGATCAATATTTTTTTACATTGACTTTACATTAAAGATTAGATCTACAGATGCATACACCCCTTTAATACAGTTGCTAACACAAATGTGCAAGTAGAAACAGTTACGCCAACAAACGCAACAAAAGCAACAAAAGCAAGTGGTTGGTGTGGCGCAACAGATAACACAGCTAACTACCACACCATGTGGGAGACTGGGGTTCGATTCCCGGTCTGGGTGACTATGCTGCGCTACACCAATAAGAGTCCTTGGGCAAGATTCCTAACACTAGGTTGGCCCACCTCTGTAATACGAATAACCTTGTAAGTCGCTCTGGATAAGAGCGTCAGCTAAATTCCATAAATGTGAATGTAAAAGCAGCTCTTTTTTAATACCCTTGATTTTGGAAGAAACAGGTGTCCCAATACTTTTTATTCATGAAGGGTATTTTTTATCTGTGAAAATTAAACCTAAAAAGACCCTTTTGTTGATCATTAAGTGTTTATTCACTCTAATATTACCATAAATACAATACAAATAATACAAAAAGTTGAAAACTGAAATCTCTCCTCAGTAGTATTATTTGTAGTTCTCTTCCAACACTTCCAAAACTGGTTTGGTAAACCAGTGGGCTGAGGGCATCCAACTCTGGAAGCAAGCGTTGTTCTCTAATCTAGCTCACAAGATCTCAACTACTTTTTTAAGAATGAGAAATTCTTGTTCCTTTTTACTGTATTTATGTTTACCTGCATCTGTTCTAATGTAGTATGGCGTTTGAAAGCAAAAACTTTATGTAATATTATCTGCCTTTGCACAGTACTATATATTATATATATATATATATATATATATATATATATATATATATATATATATTATATATATATAGCTGTGTGTTCCCAAATTTTTGTTGGGCTGTGTATATCTACATGTAAGGGCTAGAGTGAGCGTGTGTGTATACCTTCACTCGTCTCTGGATGGCACTAATGTCCGGCCTTTCGTTGCTGCTGCTGTCCAGATGTCTGAGAGAGAGAGAGATAAAGAGAGAGAGAGAGAGAGCGCGAGAGGGAACATATAGGTCATTTCAGGGATTGAAAGAAAGAAGGACTAACATGAGGAAAAAAAGAAAAGAGTAAATGGATCGAGTCCAGAAAGACCCCTGAGAGAAGGGGGAGGGAAGGTAGTGGAAAGGGACAACCGCACAGAGAGGTCGGTCCATTTAAAAATAACCCCTCGTGTGTGAACCACAGGCTTTATCGAACAGATGAACCCTTTGACCGCTGCACACTTTGTGCCCAGTGCTCACGTTCTTTCGCTCACTCTCTCTCGGACACACACACACTTGTTTTATTACAATGTCAGGACATGGGGTCAATCATGTGCATTAAACACAATATATGCAGGTGTTTATGTAGATATACACACACATTATATTACATAATGTCTTAATACGTAAAACAGAGTATGTGCAAGCATTTATATGATAATAATATGCCCCTTATGTACTATTTAAGTATTTATCTAACAATAATGCTCCATACATATTTTATAAAGTAAATTTAAGCATCTATATGTAATAATACTGCTCCTTTATATATGTAATATATTTATATAGAATAGTATATTATATGGTATATGTAAACATCGAGTTGTAATAATACTACTCAATATTTATTTTATATTGTATATGTAAGCATCTATACGTATATTATACGTAATAATACTAGTTTATATATTTTTTATAGTATATATATATATATATATATATATATATATATATATATATATATATATATATATATATATATATATAGTATTTGTCTATTTGAAGATTTTGAAGACACCACACACAAACACACCATACACACACAAACACACACAGGTGCTCAGACAGCACAGAGAAGGCTTTGCTCACTTGTACAGCTCTGCCAAGAAAATGTCCAAACCCTGGAGCTCTTCAAATAGTGCTGTGAAAAACAATCAGAGAGACAGCCATGAATAATCCCTACCTTTAACCAATCTCTAACTCTCATTCTCCCCATTATTCCCTCCCTCTTATTTTCAGTCACTCCAAATGCTTTCCAAATATCTCTATTCACTTTCAATCCCAGCTGATCTATGTCTATTCATATCTAGATCCTAAAACATTCTATGTATGGGTCTTTTAGAGTGTGTATCTGTCTTGTTCTGCCCCTTCCTCTTTTGCTACATCATCAGCCTTTGTCCTTTGGACTTGAACTATATACCCTGGAGGTTAAAGCACAATCGTAGAATATAGTCCATCTACTCTGTAAAAAACACAAGCTGAGTCTACAAAAGACAACTCAGTTTAAACTGAAGCATCATTCAGCTTCACTGAGCTCATGTAAAAGATTAGACATAAAACCCGGAGGTTTAAAGAGATAGTTCAAACACACATGCTATTCAGGTCACCTGTCATTGGTGTTAATGTGCAAGGCACAGTGTCGAAAATGCAACAACCCTCCAGACATCAATTAAATGCTGTCACATGAGTTTGGTTGAAGCACTCCTGTGGCAAAACTACCTGAAAAACCTTTACTAATAAGCATCAGACTCTTTAACAAGATGGCATGAAGCCTACAGATGCCTTTAATGTTAAGCAGGCTTGTTTTATCTTTAATGTGTGGTGTTGCCTAACAAACACTGGCCAATTATCCCTTTTGGTTTAATTATCCCTGTTTTGCAGTGAGCTCACAGCTTTTATCAGTCCAGACATGCAGCTCCTGGGCCAGCTCAGGAATCACCAGGAAGGTCCTCCACCCTTGACGCTTTTTGGACTTCAGGATGTCTCCAAAAATGTGGTCCCCAATATAGAGGATATCCTTTCCTTTAGCACCCAGTAAGTCACACACGATGTCTGAGGAACCTGAATGAAAAATCATTACAAGAGAATGTCAACAACAACATTAATAAGGCCACCTAGAGTGAGTAATTTACAGTGGTTTGGGTTCATGTGTAATGTATGGTGAGGTGAGTTGGATGTACAGTGTGTGCTGGCTGTGAAAGGAGTGTATTTAGTGGGTGTGTGGCATAAACCATGTGGGTGTCACCTCCAGAGTAGACAATGCCATGTTGCAGAGGCCCGGTGTATGTTCCGATCTTCAGTCGCCCCGTAGTCTACAACAGATAACAGAGGAATGAGCACTTGACGTGTATATGACTACATATATATATATATATATATATATATATATATATAAATAACTGCACACATTGATTGAATTCTACAATAACACCATTAAAAAAAAACATCTTTAACCGTTACACTGTTAAGCAACTATTACCTAATGTTACATGACTAAATAGCACTTGGGTCAAACATTTTGAATATCCTTCCACAAGCCTCTCCTTCTAACATCTTGTTTGTACTTATGTGCGTATAATTGTTTGCACAGATAAACGAGGCACCTTCTGGTCAACATCTGGAAATTGCACCCAATATATATATATATATATATATATATATATATATATATATATATATATATACACACACATACATAAACTATTAATAATAAAAGCTGTTCTTTACAAAACACTGGATCATTTGAGCGTATCCTATTCTAGATATAAGCATCAACCATTATGTCAGTAAGACTCAAATCACTGATTTTATCCAGTTACCAAAAGGGAATTTATAAGGCCGTTATAATGGTTAGCAACTAATGGTTAGCCTAATGTTAACTGACTACATAGCTTCTCACTGCTTATCCAATTCAGTTCAATTAAACTTTGTCATTATACTGCTACAGGCTTGTAGAGCACAATGAAAACACTGTTAGGCCTGGTGTTCAGGTAGAGAGAACAGTTCACAGCTTATGTACTGGGAGGGACTTCCAGTTAAAGTGCAAAGTGCATATAGTCCCTGAGCTAGTGCAGCTCAGTGTGGATATGATAAGTAAACTGGAGGATCACAGTGATTAGTAGCAGTCTGTTGTATCATTTGATCACATTCCACTTTGTACCAAACACCCTTATTCCTTACAGTGAAGTCAATGTAATGCTGTAACTAGATACAACCTATGCCTGAACCATTATGTGTCAGTAAGATTAAAATCACTGGCAGACTTTATTCAGTTACAGTAATGGGAACTCTCTGTTCAGACTGCAGGTTTATTCTGTGAACAACTCGGCACTCCATGTTCTCTGCAACACACAATACTCTGCGCTGGCAATCCAAGTCACTGAGGAGGCATGCTGTGCAGCCTCCTGGAAAGGTTGAGTAGTGCAATTGCTGACCATATATCTGTGTGTGCGCATTTGTGTGTGCGGACGAGGAACTCACCGTATCGACCTGCCTCAGCACAGTTCCCTCTCCGAAGAACAGCGGTTTTCGGGCATCTACTAAGATCAGGTCGAAGTAAGATTGCCATGGGCGGTGAGGAGAGCCATGCTGTAGTATAACACAAACATATAGGTGTTAGCTGGTTTCGACATCAAGCTGCTCTTAGCAGAAAATCCTTGATAGAATTAAATTTTTACACATGCATTTCTGGACAAGTTGAGAGATACAGAGACACAGTTCTTGCAAGCGTTGTCCTGCTCGCTTTACCAGAGTTACGTTGTACTGTTAGCAGCGTGCCAAACCCAGAGTAGCAAAGATATAGGAGCATCAGAGGAGCATCCCAATGATTTTAAAGCTGCTATTTTAAGATAAACATCCTATATGATGTTGCTATTTAGAATATTTACACATGATTAAATGTACTAGGGATCCTAGGGCTCTATACAGCACCGGTACAGGCTTACACCCATGAAACCAGCCCTAAATTTCTCTACAGAAAGCAATACAACGTGACTCTATACTACTGTAAATCACAAGACATGATCTTAATCATGTTGGGCTAAAAGCAACTCATTTTGGGACATTTTGACTGTTACAGAAACAGATCAGGTAATTTTTTCTCCCTCCGATATATCATCCAGCATTTTGTGGATCAGTGCCATCACTAACTGCAGATCAGAGCAACTACCCACAGCGGTCAAATAAGGTAGTCAAATAAAAGACTCACCTTTGGCCCATATGGGAAATCGAACAAGTAGGTCATGATTTTCTGCAATGGAACCCAAAAGAGATGACAGTGAGTTTCATCATTTGGAGATGATTATATAAACGTTTGTACATGCATTTAGTTCATGTAAGTGTGTGTGTGTGTGTTGAAACAGCTGTGTGATATCTGTAAACTCACGTCTGTGTATTTGTAGTCACTGTTGGTGGCCAGGAACACTTTGGAAACTTCATTCATGCGACTCAGCAGCAGCGGCAGCTTAAGCTTTGGAGAAGAGAAACCACACATTATTAAAAATCCATTTCTACTTCTTTCTGTGTATTTTACCAGGGCAACACATAACAAAGAGAAAAAGCAACCTGTACAGAGGCATACTTACATCTTTTACCACATACTTTTCCAGGTTTTCCACAGTTTTTTCCTTCAGAGTTCCCTGTGGACAAAAGAATCCGCTAACACTTTATTTGCACAGTAAACTTTAGAAGCTATGCAGATACTTTCCTGATCTTTGACTTACGTTCACCTGAATATCTATTAAATAAGCCTAACCCTAAACCTCATCTAAACCTTAACCCTAACTTTAGGCTCTACCAATATCAAATTCCTGACACTTCTCCTTGGTCGTAACCATAACCCTAAACCTGGCGAATTTCACCAGATACACTATATGTCCAAATCCATATGGACACCCTTTCTAATAAATGCATTCAGCTACTTTAGGTTGTGCCCATTGCTGACACAGATGTGCACACACAGCTTGTCAAGTGCCAATTGAATAGGACTCTCTGGAGCAGATAAAATGAACCTATTGGCACCATGCCTAATGACAGGCGTGGGCTAGAGGGGTATAAATGAAATGATGGCGCTCCATCAAGTACTTTTGGGCTAAGTTGAGGAGTTAAGGATGAGGTGGGGAGGTGATCATCCAAAATCCTGACCTCATGAATGCTCTTGTCTCTGAATGCAATCAAATCCTTACAGCAATGCTCCAAAATCTAGATAGAATCTAGTCTTCCCTGGACAGTACAGGCAGTTACTCCAACAAAAGCAGGGTCATGATATATATTTAATTTCATTAATAATCTATGCAAAAACAGAGTGACTACTGGTGCTCTTTTCACTGTTAAATGGATTACAGCAGTACAGCCTATGTAAATACATGTGTAAATACGTCAGTTTTGACCCTTGGAATTACACAAGCGTATCTCAGCTGTAAGACCCCAATCTCTCTTATGTGACTATACATGTACTGTGTAACTACATAGTTATTACAGACTCTTAATATAAAGCAGGACCAATATATATTTATTACCAAAACGGCACATGAGACAGACGAACAGAACATTCTGTTCAAGCTATTGCACATTATCCCTTTAACATTGTGTTCCATCGTGTTTCTCTACCTTAAAGTGGACCCAGTCGACAGCATCCCGTACATCCTGGAACATGCTCTTGAAGGACATGAAGAGGTCTCCGTTTTTGAAGCCTGTCTCACAGCTAAAAGGTTTGGAAAAAAGGGACACAAGACTAAGAGGCTGCGCCTGCGCCAGTTAACACACACTATCGACAGTCAGACATGGTTTAAATGGGACAGTCTTCCCTTGTTTGAGGTTGTTCCGAGCCAAACAGGAAAGCCCTCTCCCCCTAAAAGGACCAACAATCATTTCAGAGGACATGCATCCATACCAGAACAAATCACACACTCAATTAAGTTTGTATAGGCTTAAGGCTATACACCTGAGTGCTGAAATTATGAGTTGTATTAATTAGACACTTTTAAGTGTATCTTATTTGTTTGTTACAAATTATGGTTTCTTTTTTTCCATAAGATGCATTATAGGTTACATGATTAGTTATTAAGGATATTAAGGATTGAGCTTTCATTTGTTTTAGTTATGTCATGCCTGTACACAGTTCAGTGGACTACAGCTGTGCTATTGGAACAGGCGTCTTCCTAAGGCATGCTGTGAAAGGATTTTGCCACACTATGATTTGTTTATCAGCAAGTGACACACTTGACTGATAAGCCTCTCCCAGCATGTGTGTGTGTGAGTAAGTAAGAAAGAGAAAAAGATATGGAGTTGGATTCATCCGCATGTGTGGCTGCAGTGCCCAAGGTAACAGTGCTTCAGAGGCACTAGCACTGAAATTCTCACCTGGCATATCGGTCACAGTTTGAAAAGAAGTCCACCAGGCAGGCAAAGAGGTAGGTTTCTGTGTGGAGGAGAGAGAGAGAGAGAAAGAGAGAGAGGGAGAGAGAGAGAGACAGTAAAAGAGACTATAAACTCCTTATTTAGCTTGTGTACTACTGTTTGACTTGGCAAAACTTTTTATTGGCAATATAACGTCCAATAACAGTAAACAATTGCAAGCTCAACATCATCATTTAAGTCATTAAAAGGATCAGATCAAAATGAAAATGAAACTGTAGCTGGATTAGAAAAGTCATAACCCAGCACTTTTCAGCCTACTCTGCTGAATCTGTATAAAACAATCAGTTGTCCTGGATGATAATTTAATGTGCTTTCTGGGCTGTTCAGTGGACTGTTGGGCTGGAAGTGGACATTTCCAACACAGCATTCCACAATAAGAACATCATAGTAGTTTGATGATGCACAATTTTGCAGTGTCAGGATCTAGGTGACAGCACTATGAATTCTGCGCATTACCAAAATCCTCCGGTCACCAGTCTGTGATCTCAAGCTTAGTGCAATTCGATTATCCAAGTACAGTTTTGGAGTGGCCTAGCCAAAGGCCTAGACTTGAATCCCACTAAGACACAAATACAGGACCTTAAACAGGCAGCTTGTGTCTGATATTAAGGCAATTCCATTAAGAAGAGTGGACCAAAACGACTCCAAGTGATGTAAAAGATTGATATAGGAAGCATTTGACTGCAGTTGTTGCTTCTAAAAGTAGCATGACCAATTACCAATTACTTTTTTATGTGGGTGATACAGGTGTTACAAGACCGTTTTCCTGGAAAGAAGCCCACCTGGAAGATTGAAGAGAGTGTTGAGTATGTAGAAACGCTCTGTGTCATCGCGCTGGATGAACTTGTTGGGGTAGAGCTCTCGGATGTCAGGCCTATCACAGGGTAGAGGAACAGTATGAGCACTTTGAACGAATAAAACACATGTACAGAAAAATGTACATGTACAGGAATATTATAGAGGTTTTGACTGTAACAAATGAATTAAATGTCCCAGTTATGCTGCTTGGTGTATATCAGAATGACCAATTTTAGAGACCCTCAGTAATAAAAACAGATACAAAGGATTTTCAATAATAGAAATTGCAGAATGTCTTCTTACCCACGTAGGAAGTTAAAGCCATGTACGCAGACAAGGATGTTACCATAGGCGTCCACTTTCAGAAGATTACCGTACATGGTGTCAAATACTAGACCTCTGCAGCAGAGAGAAGAACCTTAGTGGATTCATTTACCCATTCTTCTCATTTCTTTATCTTGATTTAACAGAAATTACACATCATTTTAAAGATTTAAAGCACTCCTCATTCAGATAATAACACTGGTCATTTAGAGCAGCTCACCTAGTAGGGAAAGAAGGATCATAAACAAAGCTGAGCAGTTCCTGTGGGTAGCCAATAGAGACAAGTCGCTCAACGGTCAGGTCAAAACCCAGGGATTCGTATTCTGGAGATTTGTACACTAAAACAGAAGACAGTTCATACATTTACTGCACATTATTAAGTAACTCCTTAATTAACTGATTACCTGATTAAGATAACTGATTAAGATACGTATGGTACCATCTAAACCTTTTAAGTCAATTAAGATGCCTTTAATATGCATTTTTAGATGATGAACCTATTACCTAAAGGTAGTACCTATCTGCACAATGCATATTGCCAGGCATAGACTATAGGGGTATAAAGCCTACAAACCTTGAGCTGTGGGAACTGTGTTTTGTGAAATGATGCTGCTCCATTCAATACTTTTGGGATGAATAAGGGAGCTGGGGGTGAGGTGGGGTGGTAAACTTGTAAACTTGTGTTCTTGCATCCAGAAAGGAAGGAACCAGGACAAGGACAAGATACAAGATAATATTCATTTGATTGTGTGCCATCTCAGTCTGAAGAAAGCCCTTTTTACCTAGGTCTTTACAGAAGCTTTTCACTGAACGCAATCACATCCTCACTGCAATTCGCCAAAATCTAGTAGAAAGCCTTTCCTGGACAGTAGAGACAGTTACTCCATCAAAAGCAGGATGAACTCTTTTTAATTCTGGAAGAAACAATAAATGAGTAGGTGTCCCAATACTTTTGTCCATATAGTGAAGCTTACTTTTAAATGCTCATCTAAAGTGAAGAGCTTCAATTCTCAATAGCTTATTTTAAAACTAAGATGTTTTAACAGGGGAAAATGTCAGATTGGTATTGAGGATACTCAAGGCTTCAGTAGTCTTGTGAAAGTGGAATGCCTTATAAAGGAACAGCTTAAGTGAACACAGTTAGCAGTAGACACAAAATTTCTCTACTCTATGGTACAAAACATATTAGGCCTATATAGAATTCAGTTAGCCCCCTGAGCACAGCAGTAATCACTTCAGTCTGTACAGCTCCAAGTTACAATAAGTTAAACCATATGCCCAATTTCTGTCGTAGATTCCAGTTATAGCTGCTTAAGCATTATATACTGTAGGTGAGGTGCTTCCCACATTGTTCCGTTCTAAATACAGAGGTTAAATGATATCACCCAGCTTGTCAAGGCTGTAAACACAGTGCTAAGTCTGTTCCTGAGAAACCCTTTTTTTGGTACCTCGGACTCAAAATACAGGCCTCGCAACCAGAAATATCCCCACAGATATAAGTGCAGGCATAGAAGTGGTATTTTAGGGTTGATGTGCTCACCTAGGACCTAGAGTGTTGAACACCATGAGGTCTTTCCACAGGAGGAGGGTGTAGCTAAGCAAAGCATTTGAAATGCATTCACACTGGCTTAACAGGTTCCCTGAATGTTCTGTGATCTAATCTGGAGTGAAACCAGATACATTCACCCTTTCCCGTTTAAACCCAATTAAAGCCTTGAACCTGTGTGTAGAAAGAGCTTGGTAACATTTCGGAGACAAAAGACCCAGCCGAGAGCTTGGAGTCCTTGGTTCGTCATTCCAAACCAGAATGCAACTGGGATAAAAATAAGAAGGACATCAACAAAACAATAATAGCTTTGGCAAAGCATGGAAAGACACTCAATCCATCTCCTGTCACATGTTGTGAAGGCTAGAGGAATGTGTTTGCTCGGGATGCTGATGCTGCCTCAGGTCGTGGGAGTGCACAAAAAAGAGGGAGATCTCTTGAGACAAGAGACGCAGCGAGGAGTGCCTTAGGGAGCAGCACTGGGGCCCCTAGAGATCCTCAGTGCGACGCATGTGGCTGGGCCACGCATGTTTACGAAACTTAATTTGGTCAGGGTTCTGTTTGTGTATGACAGGCCTTTATTCAACCGTAGACTGGTTTTGTTTGCCTCTGTTTGTCTTCTACAGTGAGAAATGTGTTTACTCGTTGTGAAAGCTTTGTTAACTAACAATGTTGGTTAATATAGCAGTGTTCAGACTGACATAGCATAACAACGTTCAAATTAGCATGTAGATCACATTCCCCGTCATTTGTCTTTTTTTCTCTATTCATCAAAACCAGCTGCATGATTAGTGGCATTGCCTCTGTAGGAATCATTTGAATGATTTATGAACAGTAAGCCCTGGGGCCAAATTCCTCATCCACAGCTCTCTACATATGACTGCTTGCATGTGTGTGTATTTGTTTTCACATATTTATTTATTTAAAATATTTAAATTTTAGTAATGTTTAAAAACGTGTAGCCAAGAGATCATATTTGAAGGACACTAATTAATATTTGAATTTCTAATTAATGTTAATGCATTAATATATTATATTGTGGCCTAAATGCATTACTTCATTTGTAGCCATTGATATCAACACTAATCAGCCATAACATTAAAACCTTTTGCACTTTTAATAGACCACTGACCACTGCATAGCTGGAACACCTGAAATAACACCTGAAAAGACCTGCCTGACATTTTGGAGATGTTCTGACCCAGTTATCTATGCACCACAATTTGGGCCTTGTCAAAGTAGATCAGATTCTTATGCTTACCCATTTGTCCTGCTTTCAACACATCACCTTCAAGAACTGGCTGTTCACCTGCTCTTTATTACTTCATATTTCATCTCCTGACAGGTGCCATTGTGTCACTGTAACCACTGTTTCAGTCAGTAACTGGTAACTATACATTCTAGACATGGTAACTGATATGGTAACTGGTAACTAGACATTCATGCCTACTTTATACACTGAAAGTGTATAAAAATAGGTGTGTATTCATTCGTAATGTAGACAGGAGGAAGAAAGGACCCCCCCCAAATTCTCTTTCCCCACAGTGCCACAACCAGTGGAGCAGAGGCAGGCTGCCAATGAAGCCCTACAGAGTCTCAGGCCAGATTCTTTCATCCCCCCCTTTCATCCCTATCTCCAGCTCCTCTTAAGCGCTGGGCTTCTACATAGAAACCTATTTTGAGCCTCTTTTCCTCACAGGCACTATTCACATCTCCGTTTTGGCAATCCACAGTTGGGCAAGCTGACCTTGCTTGCTATGCTCGAGCTAGCACATTACAGCTATGTGGCCTGAAAATATTTGTGGAGACAAAACATGTGTGTAACAGAAGTTAGTGGTTATGATTACAATAACTCAATGGAAGATAAACAAACATGTGCAGTAACTACCAGCAGAAACAACATGACTAGCATTTAACATTCAACACTTCTAAAACCACTTACAATCCCAATTTGCTGACTCATTCACAATTAAATCCATTACAAATAGAACGTTAATGGCACAGTCAAAGTTCATAATTTATTTCATGATTGCCAATGCCAACTAACATGCATTAATACCAGAGTGTGAATAACTGTTGTTTACAAGGCTACTAAAACAATCGGGCCTTGTTCACCAGAATTGTCCTAAGAAAAGTCCTAATAAAAAGTCTATGTCAGATTCATGATGTGTTTTGGAATTATGGAATTGTTTGCAGCTATGCTCTTATAATGATGGATACAGTGGAAGGATAATTTGGGGCAAATCCCAAATTAGATTACTTCTTAAAAGTGGGATTTAAGAAGAAATTTTTACTTAAGAATGGTTGGTGATTAAAATTCATTGCAAAAAAAAAGCTTGTTCATAAATTGTATATTAAAACTATGCAGATGTTTCCCAAAAACCTTTTTTTTTATTTTAGTGTGCAATAAATTATGCATCTTTTTGTGCAGCAAAATAAAACAGCTTTTTTAGCACAAAACATTTTTCACAAATATTTAATTACTCATTAAAATGCTGGTCCAGTAAGCAATATTTCCATAAGTTTTTCCATTCACATAGGCTGGTCACAAAAACTTATGTCTTTACATTTACTTCAATTTAACTGAAACTGCATCATTAAGCCATGTAAACCCCAAGCTTCATCAATGTGAGTATATAAATTATGGGAAAATATGGTTTAAGAAATACAGGAGTAAATTTTCTCAGAACATACAGGTATTGCATAAGGAATCTCTGCATACTCATCCTAATGGTTAAGGTAGTCCAACAATGTGGGCCCTAACTATATTTTAATTAGGTCTGCATGGTTTCAGTGCCTGCTTTATGAGGCCAAAGTTGAAATTTACTTAGAGATGTTGCAATTGCTAAAATAGTTCTGTACAAATAGCCAACACATCGAGTAATGGAAAAGTTTGCTATAGGCTTATCTGCAGCTCATTCAAGGTAAAAGGCCAAAGGCCATGCTCACTTCTGCATAGCACAGTGTTGCCACAGCAAGCAATCCCAGGCAACCGCTTTCACAATACGCTTTCCAATATTTTCTGACTAGTGGGGTCGAACTGAGCTAGTTTTACTTCCAAACATATGCCAACATGTGCCAGTCTAACCTACTTACAATTATATTTTACAATTTGAGACATTTCATGAAAAAACTTATTTTAAGTCAAAATCATTCTGGCATAATTTATAGCAAGTCACTATTTTTAAAGCCTCTTCAGTGCTGTGCAAGCACTGAAAGACACTCCACTTAAATGAAGAAGCTAAGTGGTCCTGAAAAGTTCTGAAAGGTTTTTTTCTGAAGAAGCCACAGGATAACTGCCAAGAACATTATTACTCCTATTTGAATATGATTAATGAGTAAATAGCTTAAATTTGACTTGGTATATGATTCTAGAGGTGTCCAATAATGTATTTGTGGTACTGTTACAGCTGATAAATATTTAACATTACATAGTCATATTTTTTAATGGTTTTGGAGCTCCTGAACTACAGCAAGTAGTAATTTCCAGAATGTGAATTAAGCCTAATCTTGGACTGCATTTTGATAATAATAATAATAAAAAATTAAGTTTCATGGCAAAAGAACCACTGTTTTTTTTTAAGTTGGGTCTGTGAACACATATAAAAGATCTAATAAAAAATTCTGAAATAAAAAAAAATTAATATCAAGCAGTTTAAAATTTCAATAAGTGCTAACATTTGCTAATATCATTTAATATAGTCAAACATTGATACTAGTTTTACTGGTTTCTGTTATACAAAGACTATTTATCGCCATTGTGGAGGTTTGTTTAGGAATAATGTACCTTTTTGTTGTTGTTGTTGTTATTTTAACCATGGAGGTGCTTTCCTGTTTAAATTTCCACTTCAGCCAGTATTAATGTAAATAAGTGAGTAGGTAGTGGCTGTTGCCATAGCAGACTCTAGGCATGGCATGAAAGCATAAAACCATGAACAAATGAGAGGTGTTTGTTCATTACGATATTGAGAGAACCACAAAATAATGGTGATTCTTCAGTGGAATCTTTGCCAATTGATATATCAGTCAGACCTTTTCACTTTTATTTAATGACTGATCACAAGCCGAGACTTCTTTGGAAAGTCTAAGGTGGTTGAAAGGACTTCTGCTGGTACAGGCTGAGAGCAGAGGCCTGGCCCCTTGGAATCTGTTATCTCCTCCTTCAGCCAAATGCACTCATTGACAGATAATTACACCTCACAGGCATGCATGTATGCCTAGGCACTATGTTTGCCAGTAGGAATGCTGCCTGACAGCCAGAGCCACCTTAGCCACAGCATGAAATCCACACCCATAAATTGTACAAACTAGTCGTGATGTTTGGAAGTTTGGAAATAAGCCAGTTCAAAAACCTTCTTAAGTGTCTAAATATGCAAGAGCATATTTAAAAGGGGACGTGTAGATGTCACTCGTTTACACTTTGATTTAGTGACCCATCAGGATGCAAAGCTGTCAACACCAGGCTTAGGTAGAGAATCCTGACCTTTGATCTTTTCCTCAGAAACAGAGGCCAGCAATAGCTTTCGGGATACACAAAGAGGATTATTTTTCATACAGGCATGAACAGGGACAGAGAATGGGTTAATCTTGGCTGAGATTCAATGTACTGCATTACTTCTTATAGGAGATTGAAGACCAGTATGAAAGCCATCATACTTTTTAACCAGTATGAAAGCCATCAGATTCTTTTTAAGTATCAGGCTTTTATAATATATTTATAATATAGGCCTAAATCATGCAATGAACTGTATTTAGTAACTTCCAAACTTTCGAAATGTTGTGACTTAGCAATTGAGGTCTTCTCTAAGCAACCATAAAAATATTTAAAGACAAGAATAACTGATAGCCACAAGGCAGGGTACGTCTATAAGACAATAGGCAAGTGAATTTTTATATTATTGCAGTTTAGGAGAACTGTGGTAGTCAATCAAATCAAGACCTCATATGACGGCCAAAAACATTTAGCTGAGTCAAGATGGTGGTGCACTGTTACAGTGTGCAGCATTGCTTACACAAACATGATCTTCAAGGAAGAGTTATAAGGAAACCTTAACTGCAAGCTCATCACAAAGCCAGATAAGTTTTACAAAGAAGTGGCATGGACTGGGGAAGTCAAACTAGAACTCACTGGCCAGAATTAGCAAATGTACATTTGGAGAAACCATGGAATTTCATTTCATGAAGTTGACACTTTGTCAACTGTGACGTATGGGGGTGGATCTATCATTTTGTGGGGCTGTGTTGCTGCCAGTGCCATTAGCGATTAGTGATATTGCATGGGTAGAGGGAAAAGTGGATTCCCCAAATAAAAACAGCAAATCCTAGATACGAATGTATGCCATTTAATATTTGTAGCTAATTGTCAGACCCTTAGTTTTCTGATTATAGAAAATGTGTGAATAGACCTTAAACAAGACAAGACAAAACTGGAAGTCTTCTGCACATGAAGAGTGGAAAATAATTACAACTAGAAGAACTGAAAGAACTTAGTGTCCACATAGGCAATATATAAAAACTAGTGTGAGATTTGTGACTGTTTTTACAGTACATCAAACATTTCTGTTTGTAAAGGACAAAACTATGCTATGTGCCCAAAAATGTAAAAGAGAAAAACTATAGGTAAACATCAGAAGATGCCAAGCCTTACGTAGCTATTACAGCTATACATTGGTAAATAAGGATGACAGCTAAGACCCTTAGCTTGATATACCTCTAATATAGCTTACAGCAGCAGAGACGGTGATCTTTGAGAAGCTGATGAAGTTTGTAGTTGGAACGCAATAACGATGCAGGACAACCTGATAGGCCTCAGTCTTGTAAACATTAGTACTTGGTTACAGCTGGCAATAAAGCTGTGGATGTCGACAGCTGAGCGCCCGCAAAATTGTGCTCGAGCATGCAGCGGAACCAGCCTACACAGAGCTAGCTGTGACGCCTCCAGGGGACCATCAATTGTGGTGTGTCACCAGAGGCTGATCCGCTTTCCTAAAGCGAGCAGTATGGATTTAGGGACTAGCTGCCGGTAGCAGCTGAATCACTGAGATGCAGTACATAAAGCGAGGGCACATTAGAAACCTGATGCAACTGGTCCATGTCGTGCCCTACAAACCAAAAACCCTCACTGGTATCAGATTCCTAGCTGACCCAAAAGACATAAATAAGACAAAGCAATAAATAGAATGAGACTAATTTGCTGGTGAGGGTGACCCTTTAAAACAGTGGAGTTTAAAACTTGCCACTCTGGGATTTAAGCCAGAGTTTTAAGGACAAAACCTTTTGCAGTAAGAGTTCTAGATACTACAAATAGAAGTTATTTGGCTGGTAACCAGAGCCTGCATTGTTGCTATAATGAAGGATTCCTTAAAGTCTGGAATTACTTTTCATATTAAGTATATGTTTTATTAAACACATTGATTCTAAATAAATTACATTGTACAACAACAACAACAATACTACTACTACTACTACTAATAATAATAATACTAATAATAGACAGAACAGATAATATAATAACCATAACCTTATGGAGGCACTATCAATGGCATCAACATCAAGAAACCATTGACTGAGCTACAAACAACCATTTAAGCTATAGTTTCTTTACCATGGTTCCAGAAACATCAATCATCTTCAATAAAGAACGCTTGGAAAACCATTTTTTAAGACTGAAGGGCAAAGAAAGTCAGTGGACTAGTTGACATGGCTTGTATTTTCCAAATTCCAGAAGCCAGTGAGGAACACCTAAAAATACCCTGGAATTCTACTGTATGTTTACCCTGAGATTCTGAGTATCTGTGCTGCTGCCGGCTCTCGAGTCATGGAATGTTGCCTCAACTCGGAGATGTGTTTCGGACATTTTCTGCGCAGCAGTGCACCATGGTCTGGCAACAGTTTAACAAGACGCAAACGACACTAATTACACATCCGTTACCCTCCAACACCCAAAAGAGCTGAGAGTGCACACAGTAAACGCTGGTGAACTGATTAATGAAGTGTTTGTGGTTAACGTTGGATGGCTCACCTGCTAAAGTGTAATCCATGTCAAAACCGAAGCACTTGATCTTCTCCATAGCCAAACTCCTGTTCACAAATACTCTGAAATGAAAGCAGAAAAAAGGGGTTTTGTTATTTTACATACAAATAAAGTAGCTGAAAGGTTGCATCAACTAGGCTTCACTTATATCTACTGTTAAGTAAATATATTTTTTCATTTATACAACACTGTCAGGGTGAAAATAACTCCCTACGGTGGGTGAAAATCCCACAATTCCCACAATTATCTGATCATTGGTGCTTCTGATCTAAATCCCTCCATAAAACACATCATCTTTTCCTCTAAAAAAAAAAAAAAATTAATCCGCCCAGCATCCAAAGACTCTCAAAGTTGATCTTAGATGTCATGTAAAGCATACAAGCTTGATCCTGAGCCCTCTGTGATGGATCTGGTCTTCAGAAGGCCTTAAATCTGGCCTAATACACTCTTTAAAATAGAACCACCAAGAAGGGATTCCTAAGAGAGATAACAAGCAAAAAACACTTTTGCTTCACTGAATCCTTGAAAGGACAGATCTTCAAAAAATAATTTTAGTAAATGTGGTGTGTGGAGTGAGAGGAACCTTTTTAACATACAAAGAACTTCCATAATGTAAAATTTGATAATTCGATAAGAACTTAAAAAATGCAATCCACAAAAAGAAGGAACCTTTACTTTTACCAGGGTAACAGGAACAACAACTTCAATCTTACAATTCACGTGATGTTGTCGTGATACCCTTATTCTAATTTTGATGGCAATGCTGTAGCATCACAGTTCTTAATATCTGAAAAAGTAAGAACACTCAATTTTAAGCAAGTATTTGTAGTTAGATTCCATAATGTATGTATAACAAATAATTATGTGGAAATAAAAGTAAACTCAATTTATATTTGGTCTTTAATCTACGATCACCAGGACCTTGGTCAGTACTGTTAGCCTCTAGAAATATTTTCCACTAGGCCTCTGATATCTGTACTTCGGTTGGGCGGTCTCCAGATTATTCACACTGTGTCAAAATATTACCACAGTATGCAGTATTACCAAGGAGGAGTAGCGTAAGCTGGGTAAGTACAGCAGATCTCATCCTGCGTCATTTGAAAAAAAAACAAAAACAAATACAACGTTCAGTTTGCTCGCAGGGTCACAGATGAACTGAACACTGTGCACAATTTTAAATAAATAATTCAGTAAATCTTAAACCGTCAGTCTGACAATTATCTACAAATATTAAACTGCTCTGAATCAGGAGAGAGAAGATGGTTCGCATTAGCTTAGTTAGCATGATAGAATTCTATTCACAACCTTTAGGCACATTTAGCAGACTGGTTCATCCAGGTTTGCTTGCTGTCCCTTTCATTCGAATAACACTTGTAACTAAGGTGAGCCTGATTCAGCATTTTTAGAGCGTACCATTACTCATTAGTGAGGTACCACAGCACCCCCAACCTGTGACCATCTTAAATTTACATACATAAATGAGCTAGATACTAGGCAGAAATTTGACACTTCAGACATGTCTTAATTTTTTTTAAATACTGAGGTATACGGCATTCCTTTATACTGCCCAACCCTAACCTGTACTCACAATAACTGATAAAATTCTGGCCCCTTAATTAACAAAACCGTAATCTATTAATTTGCAAGTAACATACTATTGTATCAAAGAACATTCCACAAAACTGGGAAATACTGACAGCCACGAAAATGTTACTACAAATTTACATTTAGTGTCAATTTAAATGTAAAGTAAAAGTTGTAGTAAAAATACATTTACCATTAACCCCTAAAAGCAGCACAGTTTATTACACAGTAACTACAGGGAGTTCTGTACAAACTGGTGGGGCTTCTTTGGTAATAGAAGATTGTAATAACACTTTCGGCTCGCTGGCTGTTTAAGGGGTTTAAAAACAGTTAAGGGAAAACAAAAATACACTCAGTTTAGACTTCAGTAGGATCTGAAATTATTAAACAAATATATATTAAACAAAACGTTTTATTTGCAAATCACACAGTGTTATTAGAGGACTGGTGACGACTGTTAGGTAAACACCCCCAAAAAAAGAACCACTGCTTCTAGTTTGCAAAGCAGACCAACAGTTAAATTAACAGCAACAATTATGGGGAAACCCTTCGCTTTCACAGCCCACAATCGCTTTGGACAGCACCCGAACCAGTTCTGTTGTGTTTGTTAAGCTACTGTGTTTCAATCCTACCTTGTAGCGCCACACTGCACCGTCTCCCATGGTTCGCTTTGGCACGTAGGACACGTACGACGCATTCTGAGTGTGAATGTCACTGCTGCAGCAAGACTGTAAATCCAAACTACCTGTCCACACCGTTACCCTCCTGTTGGCTGACAACAATGGCCCACTCTGTTTGCTTCCTTGCCATTCAGTTTCTGACTTGTTGCAAAAATGATTGTGCCAGTTCTGTGGCATTCTCTGTTGTTAGGTCTGTTGTTGAGTTGGGGGCTGTTTGCTTCCCCTCAAAGACATCTAGAACAATCAAACAGGGCAGGAAGAACTGGGCAGCACGCAGCCTCAGACAACAGTGAGCACTGGGGGCAGCGTCTGGCTGATAAACAAGTGCACCAACAAGTGCTTACAGATCAACGCTCATCAATTTCAGATGAGCTTCAAAACATGCGAAAAATGTCAAACCAACAAGCCAACGTTTCATTCCCTCAGTCTCGAGGCTGAGTACTTGTAGTGTACAAGTGCATCACTTGTAATTATCAGGGGATCACCCAGATGCAGGCCTGTTATCATCTGTGCACTTTACGCCCTCACACTCCATTGAGATTGAGAGGTCAATGCATTTGATCTGCGGTTACTGTATCACACCACTGCGTTCCACAGGGTTGACCCAGTGGCAGGGAATAGTGTATCACACAGCAGATTACAGAGTCACCTTTGGACCTCATATCGACAGTACGGTCAGAGGTATCCCTGTATGACGCTCACGTTTCAGCTTATCTTATGTCATTAAGAGCGCATGGGGCAGGCAAAAAAGAAGATATGGCTTAGAATTTGGCAACACTAATGGGTTTGTAACTACATCATACATGGTCACTACTGCTATTGCGTTCCAACCACACTACATTATAATTAGGGGCAGGGGTGAACAAAATGACAGCTTCATGAAAAGTTTTTCTTTAAAATTACCATCAGTGCTAGCTTAAAGGAGCCTGAGAATGGAAAGCTACATTTATCTCAGCATAGTTGAATAATGAGAGATTGGGACAATCGGGACATTGAAGTGGCAGACTGTGAACATTGAACACTGTGAAACGGGCCAATTCCAATTCGTACATTCCCCACTAGCGAAAGCTTAGAGGCTTTATAAGGCTAAACACAACGGCTACTTCTGGAAATATATAAGCAGGGATAAAAAGCCTGAAAGCTAACGCTAGACAACTGTAGAACTGCATGAAGGCGCCTCTGGTAGAGGCTAAAAGCTAACGCTAGACGACCAAAGCAGACACCGATGCTGTTTTCAGGAGTGAAGGGGCCTCATGTGCAGCTAAAAGCTAACACTAGCTGACTGAAGCAGACAGCAATGCTATTTTCAGGCATGAGGGTGCCTCTGGAATGGCTAAAAGCTAATGCTAGCTGACCAAAAGAGACACCAATAAGGTTATCCGGCTCACAGGTGCCTCTAGACTGGCTAAAAGCTAATGCTAGTGGATCAAAGCAGACATAGAGGCTGTTATGTGGTGCTAAAGCCTCTGGAGCAGCTTAAAACTAATGCCAGCCAACTGAAGTGAACAGATGCTATTGTCTGGTACAAGGTCGCCTCTGAAAGAGCGAAAGTTAATGCTAGCTGACAAAAGCAGACAGCAGTGCTATTTTCAGGCATTAGGGTGCCTCTGGAATGTCTAAAAGCTAATGCTAGCCGACCAAAGTAGACACCAATACAGCTATCCAGCTC
The DNA here is from genome assembly GCF_030463535.1 of Salminus brasiliensis. Lineage (NCBI taxonomy): Eukaryota > Metazoa > Chordata > Actinopteri > Characiformes > Bryconidae > Salminus > Salminus brasiliensis. The sequence continues at coordinate 25,071,906 of NC_132892.1, read as the reverse complement.
GCAGGTGCCTATGGACAGGCTAAAAGCTAATGCATTAGCAGACAGAGATGTTGTTTTATGCGTGTAAGCATCTAGAACCTGATAAGATTAAAGGTCTACACTAGGCCGACCGGCTACGATTTCTTCAGCTTGCTAACCATGCAGTGTGCTGACTGGACACTGAGAGGACCCAGACAAAGAACAGCAACACTAGCCGTTTGTATAATTAAAAAAATATGTTTGTTTTTTTATTTGTTCTTATTACAGATCTAAGCTTCACTATGCTAGGCTAGGCTATACAGCTTTGTCCTGTCTTGGTGACATAAACCAGCCAAGAAACAGGAAGAGGGATTCTGAGGCAAAATAACTGAGTTATAGTTGGGGGAGTAAAGGGTCACAAACTTACTATTTTAAGAGCAAGCTAAAATACTCAATGCATTATTTGGCATCTTTAAAGAGATCTGAATAAATGCATGTTTAATTAACAACTGATTTGGCTGGGATTTCAAAGTGATGTAGCCAACATTTAGCATGAACATGGGGTGACAGTAACTTGCTGGCTGATGTAAATTACGTGATCTCATGTAAAATCGTTGTGTCTGAAATGAGACCCTTGTAACCAAGTCAGCATGGATTCAGAAATGAATATCAAAAATACAGAAACAGCTGAATAAGGGAACTAAAGGTTCTGATATAAAAACTGCACCCTGAACTTCCCAACATGTCAGCAGTGTACCTGTCAGAATAGCTGGTGGTGCCTTCCTGCAAACCAGTGTACTGTTACACACTGCTAACAGTAAAGAGCATCTGTCTGACACCTGTGTAAATATTTAATTAGAAAAGGAAACTCATCAGTAGCCGTATGGACAAACGTACTGGGACACCTGTTCATTTCTTGTCTCTTCTAAAATCAAGGGTTTTACAAGAGTTTATCCTTCGTTTACTGGAGTAGCTGTCTCTACTGTGCAGGGAAAAAAGGCTTTCTACTAGATTATGGAGGAGCATAGCTCTGAGGATTTGATTGCATTCAGCAACAAGAACATTCCACCTCAACTCATCCCACAAGTATTGGATGGAGCACCAATCATCATTCCAGAGAGTCCACTTCCACTGCTCCACAGCTCAATGCTGGGGGGCTTTATACACCTCTAAGTCAGGCCTAGCATTAGGTGACACGGTGCCAACAGATTCATGTGTATCTGCTCCAGAGATACAATATTTCTCTACAGGGACTAGACAATTTATGTGAATTCATTTGTACATCTTTGTCAGCAATGGGTGCATTCATTAGAAGGGGTGTCCACAAACATTTGGACATATAGTGTACTTAACAAGTAGTGACTGGGTGGTTAGTGGTTTTAATGACATACTACGGTACAAAGCCCATGAAAGCCCAAGTAATAATTCTGTTAACCACATACAATTTCACGGTGGAAATAAACAGGCTACTGCTATAGTATGCCTTCAACGTAGTACATTTTTGATGGTATAAATACAGTTATTATTTTATGATTTTAAAATGTAATAAAATGTCAGTACAATATCAGTTATGAAAAGAAATCAAAGTGTGTTGATGCTTCTTAACCATGGTTAAAACTATGTGCTGATTTTTTGAAGAGTAACATCTTACACTGATTTCTCTGACAATATGATCCATAATCTGTTATATTATATTATATTATATTATACGCTTGCATATCATCCGCCTCTACACTAATACAAACAAACCAGCTGAATGTGTCCAGCTGAATTAACATCATGCTGACTTTAGTGACACCTCCACTGGCTCCATGTGGCCAACAGATATACCAGAAGCATTGCAACAGCATTGGTTTTATATAAATGGTCATTACATGATACCTACATGATAGAATTGGGGCAAATCCCTACACTCCTGTTCCTCTCTACCTCTCTTCAGTGAGGTTAAACATTTGCATTGAGTCCCCAGGGTAAACGCGTGCAAGTTACAGGTCCCACCAGGCCGGCTTTCCACCCTACAGTTTATCCAGCGTGGCTGGAGAGGTTGTCCTATAATTAGACATCTTTAGTGTCTATTTTAGCTTTGCAGTGGTAATTTACAAAATCACTGAGCTGCCAAAACAGTGTTCACTTGTTTTCTTTTACGGTCATGAAGCAGACAGTTTACATTTATGACTCAACATGTTGCACGCAAAGACTGAGACTGAGGGCCTTATGTACAAAGCTTTTTGCAGCAGCTGACTTCAGGTGCAAATCGAAGGTATCCGGCACATTATAAATATGTATATTATTTAAATCTGTCAGATGTTCAAAATGTATTGATGAATGGACCGATAGAAATGCTAAAAAGGTGTTTTGCATGATTTCAGTGACTAGCAATGGACAGTTTTCCTTGGATTATTCTCCACATTGTAAAAAAAAAAAAAAAAAAAGGCATATTGTCGGAGGACCTTCTTCAAGTTATAAATCATCATTTAAACCATAAACAAATCATCTGTGATGAATAACAAATTGTTCATCATGTTTATGTATTATTACTATGCCCAAGAAACTCCTAGAAGAGACCTAGCAACATTCCTACAGTGTGACATTTATTATGAAAGCAATGATTTATTAATATGCAATTTCATGAAAATTGCATACATTTCTGACTCCCCCTTTTTTAATTTTGTCAATTATATTATTCTACTATACAATAAGTTTAAACAAACCTATTAGGCAGGTAAATTGAGAAAAAAGAAGTAGAGATTTATTAATCTGATCCATCAGCTATGGATTAAGGACTGAACCAGACATATTTTAATAGGTCGGTCATTCTAAGCCGGATCCAGGTGATGTCCTTTGTTTTTACCACTGTGTTCTAGCAGAGAGCTCTTGTAACACTTTGGAATAATTACAATTCTTGTTGTAAGTCTAAAAACAACGTTAGGCAAGGCTAGGTTAGGCTCGGCAGTAAGCTTCTGTGGGCAGTCAGTGTGTTGTTTATTCTGAGCCAAAATAACAGGGTTGTTAAAGGGATTGTAAAACAGCTGATAATTTTTTTTTTACCCAAACCGAAGTCACATACTTACTTATTATACCTAAAAACAACTTACAATACTGATTAGTGACTTATAAAATACTAATAACCTTAACATAATGTGTTAACTGAATGCATTTGAGCCTATTTCCCTCCATTCCTTCAAATTCAGATGCATTGTGACTGGATACTACTGCTGCTCCAAGGTACAGTTTGCTCTGTGCTGCGCCTGTGCTCGTACATTACATCTTATCCTGAGTGTGTTTCTTAAAAAAGGGGGTAAACTTAACTGTAACTGCATTCAAGTTTCCAAAGACATTTAAACTGTAATGAAGATGGGTCCACATTACTGAATATCTTACTTTTTGATATAGAAAATGCTGCAAACACAAAAACCTACACAAACTTTAGAAGTGTACCTCAGGACAAACAGAACAAGACAAATACAGGACATGGCCCCTTTAAAACGAGTGGCTGACGCACAGCCCTGTGCTCTGAGGCCTTCAGTCAACAAGAAAGTTCTATTTCAGACACTGAAACGGTACTCCTACTGTTGGACAAATGACAAAAGTCATCCTGCTTTAAACCTGGCTGACAGATTGACAGATCACATCTTCATTAACAAGCTTGGAACAGAAGCATAGTTAAACTGTGCTTGTTATATAATTTATATCTAATAAATCCCAACCCCTTTCCATGAAATCTGAGTCTGCCCTTGTGTAAGATCCAACTACATAAATTCTCTCCATTCACTCATTCAGAACAGCTCTGGACCGCTCGCTGCTGGAGGGTCATTATAGGATCTGAAGTGGTCCTCTACAGGAATATATACACTAGATGACTTATAGAGTGCTAATGGTTTGTGCTTGATCCAAAGCTTGTGCCCAGCTACTCTGTGAATGGGGGGAAGAATTTGCATAGTTCAGTTGTTTTATCGAATTTTCCCCTTTTTCTCCCAGTTTGGTACTGCGCATTAACCCACCCTTTTGTAACTACACCAAACACTAGCAATGCTCCAGATATTAGGAGGATAAGGACACAAGTCTCCTCCGATACATGTAAAGCCAGCCACCGGCTATTTTCAAACTGCCCCGATGCAGCAATGCCAGGCATACAACACGCTCAGAGGAAGGCAAGGTCCCCATCTCCATCCTTAAAGTTTATACCCAGTGGTTGATCTTTATACACAGCACTGAATAAATGCTTTCATCTATGCAGAACGCAATGTTTATCTATATTTTTGCCATTTTTCACTTGGCATATTGTGAATCTAGTGGTTGTTCTTTATATTGTGTAAAAAATTCATGTGTGATGGATTAATAGAAATGCTCCTGAATGACTTGGAATAAAATAATTTTACACTGACTTCTAATGAAAGTTTTTTATCTCCTGTAAAGTCACTATTTAGGAAATTCACAGGTTTTTGCATGACAGTGACTAAAGGATTGTTTAAAGCAACGCCACCGAAAAATGTGCCTCATTCATCAACCATTCCTAAGTAAAAATGTCGAAGAACATTTTTAAGAACAGGGCTGTGAACAATTTTGTGATTTAAAAATATCATCTTGAATCTGATCTGGACTCTTGTTAGGACTTTTCTCAAAAACTAATTGAAGAAAGTTCTTACCTACTGGATACTGGAGAATGAGGTCCATCAACTTCGGGTTCCCTAAAGAATCTTTCAACTTACAATCCGTCTGAGAGTATGAGGAACCGTTTAAAAGATTAAAGAAACTCTACATAATGTAAAGGCTCAAAGGGGTTTCCTGAACTGTACATCTGAGAAAATATTGTATAAAAGGTATGGCGTAATCCTATTTAAATTAAGATCTGAAAGTATTAAAAGTTAAACAATTGTTTACAATGACATACTGTTGAAAACGCACTGAAGTTTAAAGTAGTCTAAGGATAGTCTTGCAGCACTATTCGCAAATCCAGCAGCAGATTTATTTGACACGGTTCAGGGACTTGACTGAGAGATCTGATAAATCTGTACTTGTTTGAGTGTAACATCTGGAGCTGTTTTGGCATTCTGGTTTGGGACAAGATAGGACAACGCTCAACCGCTTTCAACCAGTGTTGTATTGAAAGGCAGCCAAATGACATTTGCATTGCATGGCAAACCTGCCATGTTTGACTGTCAACCATACCTATGATATGCCTCGCGTCTGTACTTCTTCATAGCCAACCCGTCCATATTCGCTGGGAGGTCTGCATAATCCTGAAGTCGGTCGCTCCATGATGTAGTCATCTTTAAGTCCCTTGGCCTAAAAATTCAATCTGAAGGGGAGAAAAAACAAGATTAATATTGTGAAGGTCCACATTTGCCAGCTTCTAGCTGTAGGTTCATATACAGCTCTGATGGGAAGAGTAACTGCAAGGGACCATATTCCCTCTTTGAGAGGGGAACCAAACCAGAAGCTCAATCCAACTCAATACAATTACTTTGAAGTCACAAGAGTCTGGTTTCTGACAGACTTCAGAAGATCAATCCATCAGCCACCCCTCTTAGCTGTGGGCCATTTTTTAACTCGATTCAATGATTAAATTACTGCACAAAGGAGGGATGAATAAACACTGACTGACGTGTTTATCTAAATGATTTAAATGAAAAGTGGGGGGCCTTGAAGTGTTGAACAAGCCCGGCCTTGTTGAACTGACACAGAGTGAAACTCAGCAATGATGATTAGACCTTAACTGAATCGTATACTAAGGCTTTTCAAGCGAAACCACATTCAGATTTTGTCTGGTCTCCAAAGTGAGTTTCCAATTATATTCGGCCAGTTTGGTAGCCCTGGGCTTGGAATGCCTTTGTGTCTAAGCTTCCTTAAAGTCAGGGTTGAATCAGCAGACTAAACTAGGCAACCAATCGCACTTTAAGTTATCTGCTAATGAGATACCAAAATTAAATGCAATATTTTCTATTTATATCATTGAATCATATTTGATTAATAGAGTTAATAAGGCCATTTGCCCTGAGTGCTGCTATTATATGCTCAAAGAAGGCTTACACTCATGATATAGCCTGTCTGATTGGGATATTTTGTTCAGTTCTGCCTCAAAATCCATACTTTGTTACACCCAAAGGTTAATTACTCAGTAACTACATGGAAAACAATGACAAATGGCCAGGTTTCTCTAAAGTCATAGGAGTGAAGAATTCAATTCAATTACCAGCAGTTCCATGGAGTTTAAAAGGTTACAATCACTCCAAATGGACCCTACGCAGTAAGTGTAAGGCACACACCATGCCTCTTATTTATTTCACTTTACGTATCTTGGTCGGTGCTTTCAAAACAATTTAAAGCCCCCAGCAAAACTGCAGTTAGCTTCTAATTATCGATCAATACCACTAAAGTTAAAAATCAATACTGTTCTGCCACACTACCGCCAGCATACCGGCCCAGAAGACACACTGCCCAACAGGATACAATGCTCCTGCCTCCTTTACAAATTCAGGTAAACTAACCCGCAACTAAAAGGAAGTCCATTTACTTCCCAAACTACTGAAGCAAGAGGGCTAGTTGGCACTGCGACTGCCTGAGTCAGCATTTTCTTGGAACCCGTAACTCATGACAGCTGACTTGTGCAAACAAGCTGGAGGCCTGAGGGCTAAAGGACAGATCTTCTCTCAACAGCTTCATGGCTCCAAGCTTGAACACAGAGGAAAAACTCAGAGGCAAGGCCGTTTTAAAGGGACTCTGCACAGTGATGACATCATTTCGCAGATCGGAGTGGATGAACCTCCACAGTGAAGGGCTGTTTTTTCAAGAGGGTGGACAGTCTTGTTGTTTTTCTCCTTTTGGGTTTCAGACAAATCCCTCATGTGAAAAAGAAGGCTGGACGAAAACAGACCCCTTTCCTTGAGAAAAAAAAGTAGGCTAAAGCTTCCTCTGCATCTTAACTGCCTGAGATCTTCACTGCTGGCGGAGAGAGGAATTCTGGGCCAGAGAACGCCTCCGGGCAGAGCTGCAACTATTAGGTGGTGAAAAAGACATGTCTTCCAGTTTGGCTGGAGTATGCAGAGCCAAGAAACACAAGACAAAGAATGTAAAATTGTTTACATCATTTTATAAATGATGCATGATGCATGATCTGACGGACAGTGAGCTTAATTTGATAAATACAAAGAGTTAAATACAAACAAACAAACTAATGATACACTGAGATCTGATGTGTGTAAGGGTGCTGTCCATTTCCAAAACTCTCCTCGAAAAAAATTCCAATGTTTGGAGATCCCTTTGCTTAAACACACCTGATTCATCTAGTTTTTGCAGAGAAATTAGTTTAAAATTAAGTAAAAATGAATTAATTAAATGTAAGCAATGTGTGCATTTAGTCCCTATCCCAGATTTTCTTAAAAATTGCTAAATATTTATTTTGTCTTTGTAAACCCTCTCTAATTCTTCATCATTTTTATTTAAATAGATTAACCAAAAAAGTGTAAAATACAAATATATATATATATATATATATATATATATATATATATATATATATATTTATCTATATAGACATAGACTGAGTATGCAGAGCCAAGAAACACAAGATAAAGAATGTAAAATACATAATTTCACATAATTTTATAAATGAGCATGATCTGTAAAGCTGTTCATCTGGACAGTGGGCTTAATTTGTTGAGTTAAATACAAATAAACAAACTAACGATGCACTGTGATCTGATGTGTGTACGGGTGCTGTCCATTTCCAAAGCTCTCCTCGAAATAAAGCCCGGCACTTACAGCTCCCATCCGACACCTACTTAAAGTAAATCCGGTGATCTGTAGGAGGAATTGCACAGATCCACCCAGAAGTTGAAGTTCTTCTACATGTATTCTGCTAACCTACATATTAATAAGTACCTACCCTGACGTTTTTTAGTACTTTCTACAGACCTAAAGCTGCTAAAGCTGAGAAAAGCTCACTGTACAGTTTACAGTCCTGTACATACAAAGCCTCACCAAGCCCAACAGCCTCACTCCAGACCTGCAGGAGCTCTGTCCTGTTCCTCAGCCAAGAAAATGCGCCCTTTTGAGCTTTAACTAGGCTGAACATGGCTAGTCTAACGTTAGTTGACACCTTTAAGAAGACGTTTAGCTAACCAACCAGGAGATACGAGGAGCTTTACTGCAGAACTTGACTGACTGACCAGCTAGCTGCATTTTCCATCTCGTCTCCATCGAGCTGTCAAGTTCTGTCGCTAGCTAGCTAACTAGCTGCTGCCTTAGCCGGATAGCCATGTACAGCAAAGGTGACTGGCCAAGTCAGTTAGTGAACCACCAGATTTGTTAGCTTACAGATGGACTGAGAGGTGTGTGGACAAACTTCAGGACTTTGTGAAGAGTTTGGGCTACTGAGGGAAAGAGTCTGACAGTAAACACTGTGGCTAACGGTTAGCTAGCTGCTAGCGCTGCGGGGAGTTTGAGCCAGCTGCCGTTAACGATCCCTGACGGTCGGCTAGCTGGCTAAGCAGTCAGCTAGCCTGGCGAGTACATAAACAACTGCAAGCCCCCCCTCTCGCCCCCCACTCCACCCCACCCCACCCCCGTCAAACATCGCCGTCCTTTTGTCTTAGCTAATCTATCCACCGTAGTGCAGCTAGCGCTAGCTATCTAACCCCCGTGCATGCAAAGGAGCTTGACAGACCACCACAGGAACATCGTGGGCTGGATAGAAGCCCCCCAAGAATAAAAACCGAGAGAGAGGAGGGGGGTGGGGGTGGGGGGGCTGACAGCTGTACCCAGACCCGTTCACTCACCTTCCTCTGGAGCAAAAGCAACAACTGCACAGGCTGGAAGTCTGAGCATGCGCTTCTGAGTGTGTGTTTACAGGACTGAGCGGACACGCTGAGCTCGCCTCTGCTGCATGAACACTGGATGAACACCGTCCCTCTGCCTCGCTCACAGCACCGAGACAGGCGACAGCAGTTGATACGCGGCAGGGGTGGGCGTGGCTTCGCGTGGAGGCGGGGACAGCTGTCACTCGTCACCAACCAAACGGGCGTGGTCTGGGAGAAGAGCATGGCGACACGTCATTCATCAACGCGAAGGTGGTGGGAGTGGTCAGACGAGGGGGGCGGGGCAACTCGGCGCTCGTTATCACGCCTATGAAGAAAGGACAGTATATTATTATATTAATTAATAAAAAAAAATAGTATTTAGTCGAGCATATTATAAAAACGTGACTAAGAGACAACGACATCGTTTTATTCTAATTAATTAATTAATTAATAAACAGACGTCGTTAACAGGCGTTAATTTGCTTTCATTGGTTTGGGATTCACCTGTAAAAAAGAATATAACGTGATGTAAATGATTAATTATTTAATTATTTAATTGTGCTCAGAATCTACTGTTGTATTGTAAACACAGTGTATATTCATATGCATATGTCATATGTAAAAGTTTGGACACCCCACGTTCACTAGAATATATCAAATGATTCATTTTAATCAAGTCTGGCCCCAACTTCCTCCCGTAGGACCCTCTCTTTACAGAGTCTAGTGACGTATTATTATTTCTTTTTATTTAGTGGTGTAAATACAACGTCACTACTGTTGAGCTCAGAGATTGAGCTCAAAACTAACTCTCATTCTCTTACCCCTCCCTCATCTCTCTCTCTCTCTCTCTCTCTCTCTCTCTCTCTCTCTCTCTCTCCCATGATTAATCACAGATATATTATCATAATATTGGTCTTTAATAATGCGATTCAACTTTTTCACTGATTGACACCACTAATATCTAGTGCTGTAAACTAATGAAAGTAATAATGAAGTAATTACGTCCTTCTAAATCAAACAGTTAGACACATTAAGTCGACTGCTGGGTTCACTTCAATAGAACCTGTCTGCAATGCACATCTCTAAAGAGATTTAAGCTACTGAACATGTTTATTATTCCGTTATTAATCATAATACAGAAACTATTATAAATGATTTTGTAACAGTTTATCATATTTTGTGGAGTCCCACAGGGTTCTGTTTTGAGGTCTTTGAGTACTGCAGGCATGAGAGTGAAGAACTGAAGAGTGGGCCTATGTACAGGGTTTAAAGAGTCAAACCCTTCTGAAAAGTGTTACAAAGCCATTGTATATCACTGCTGTCCAGTGAAAAACATATATATATATATATAAAGTAGGTTCCTCTCGTCAATACCCACTCTTCAGTTCTTCACTCTCATGCCTGCAGTACTCACAGTTTCACAGACCTCAAAACAGAACCCTGTGGGACTCCACAAAATATGATAAACTGTTACAAAATCATTTATAATAGTTTCTGTATTATGATTAATAACTGAATTATAACCACTGCATTATGATTAATAACCCCTGCATTATGATTAATGACTGAATAATAACCCCTGCATTATGATTAATAACTGAATTATAACCCCTGCATTATGATTAATAACTGAATTATAACCACTGCATTATGATTAATGACTGAATTATAACCACTGCATTATGATTAAAAACTGAATTATAACCCCTGTATTATGATTAATAACTGAATTATAACCCCTGCATTATGATTAATGACTGAATAATAACCCCTGCATTGTGATTAATAACTGAATTATAACCCCTGTATTATGATTAATAACTGAATAATAACCCCTGCATTATGATTAATGACTGAATAATAACCCCTGCATTATGATTAATAACTGAATAATAACCCCTGCATTATGATTAATAACTGAATAATAACCCCTGCATTATGATTAATGACTGAATAATAACCCCTGCATTATGATTAATAACTGAATAATAACCCCTGCATTATGATTAATAACTGAATTATAACCCCTGCATTATGATTAATAACTGAATTATAACCTCTGCATTATGATTAATGACTGAATAATAACCCCTGCATTATGATTAATAACTGAATTATAACCCCTGCATTATGATTAATAACTGAATAATAACCCCTGCATTATGATTAATAACTGAATTATAACCCCTGCATTATGATAAATAACTGAATTATAACCACTGCATTATGATTAATAACTGAATAATAACCCCTGCATTATGATTAATAACTGAAATATAACCCCTGCATTATGATTAATAACCCCTGCATTATGATTAATGACTGAATTATAACCCCTGCATTATGATTAATAACCCCTGCATTATGATTAATGACTGAATTATAACCCCTGTATTATGATTAATAACTGAATTATAACCCCTGCATTATGATTAATAACCCCTGTATTATGATTAATAACCGAATTATAACCCCTGCATTATGATTAATGACTGAATTATAACCCCTGTATTATGATTAATGACTGAATTATATCCCCTGTATTATGATTAATAACCGAATTATAACCCCTGCATTATGATTAATAACTGAATTATAATCCCTGCATTATGATTAATGACTGAATTATAACCCCTGTATTATGATTAATGACTGAATTATAACCCCTGTATTATGATTAATGACTGAATTATAACCCCTGTATTATGATTAATGACTGAATTATAACCCCTGTATTATGATTAATAACCGAATTATAACCCCTGCATTATGATTAATAACGGAATAATAAACATGTTCAGTAGCTTAAATCTCTTTAGAGATGTGCATTGCAGACAGGTTCTATTGAAGTGAACCCAGCAGTCGACTTAATGTGTCTAACTGTTTGATTTAGAAGGACGTAATTACTTCATTATTACTTTCATTAGTTTACAGCACTAGATATTAGTGGTGTCAATCAGTGAAAAAGTTGAATCGCATTATTAAAGACCAATATTATGATAATATATCTGTGATTAATCATGAGAGAGAGAGAGAGAGAGAGAGAGAGAGAGAGCATCTGATGGTATCTGGCACCAACACATTAGTAGCAGATCCTTTACATGGACCTTTAAACTGGGACCTCCATGGATTGCATCAGAAAGGTGACCATGACCCGTAGTCCTCTCTCGGACAGGGGTAGTGGTAGGTACTGTCCACTGCATATCGGGAACACCCTGCAGGGGTTATTATTCAGTTATTAATCATAATGCAGGGGTTATAATTCAGTTATTAATCATAATGCAGGGGTTATTATTCAGTCATTAATCATAATGCAGGGGTTATTATTCAGTCATTAATCATAATGCAGGGGTTATTATTCGGTTATTAATCATAATGCAGGGATTATAATTCAGTTATTAATCATAATGCAGGGATTATTATTCAGTCATTAATCATAATGCAGGGGTTATTATTCAGTCATTAATCATAATGCAGGGGTTATTATTCAGTCATTAATCATAATGCAGGGGTTATTATTCGGTTATTAATCATAATGCAGGGATTATAATTCAGTTATAAATCATAATGCAGGGGTTATTATTCAATCATTAATCATAATGCAGGGATTATAATTCAGTTATTAATCATAATGCAGGGGTTATAATTCAGTTATTAATCATTATGCAGTGGTTATAATTCAGTTATTAATCATAATGCAGGGGTTATTATTCAGTTATTAATCATAATGCAGGGGTTATTATTCAGTTATTAATCATAATGCAGGGGTTATAATTCGGTTATTAATCATAATACAGGGGTTATTATTCAGTTATTAATCATAATGCAGGGGTTATTATTCAGTTAATAATCATAATGCAGGGGTTATAATTCAGTTATTAATCATAATGCAGGGGTTATTATTCAGTCATTAATCATAATGCAGGGGTTATTAATCATAATGCAGTGGTTATAATTCAGTTATTAATCATAATGCAGGGGTTATTATTCAGTCATTTATCATAATGCAGGGGTTATTATTCGGTTATTAATCATAATGCAGGGGTTATAATTCAGTTATTAATCATAATGCAGGGGTTATTATTCAGTCATTAATCATAATGCAGTGGTTATAATTCAGTTATTAATCATAATGCAGGGGTTATTATTCAGTCATTAATCATAATGCAGTGATTATTATTCAGTTATTAATCATAATGCAGTGGTTATAATTCAGTTATTAATCATAATGCAGGGGTTATTATTCAGTTATTAATCATAATGCAGGGGTTATTATTCAGTCATTAATCATAATGCAGTGGTTATAATTCAGTTATTAATCATAATGCAGGGGTTATTATTCAGTTATTAATCATAATGCAGGGGTTATAATTCAGTTATTACTCATAATGCAGTGATTATTATTCAGTTATTAATCATAATGCAGGGGTTATTCAGTTATTAATCAAATGCAGTAGTTATTATTCAGTTATTAATCATAATGCAGGGGTTATAATTCAGTTATTTATCATAATGCAGGGGTTATTATTCAGTTATGAATCATAATGCAGGGGTTATAATTCAGTTATTAATCATAATGCAGGGGTTATAATTCAGTTATTAATCATAATGCAGGGGTTATTATTCAGTCATTTATCATAATGCAGGGGTTATTCAGTTATTAATCAAATGCAGTAGTTATTATTCAGTTATTAATCATAATGCAGAAACTATTATAAATGATTTTGTTTACATCACTAAATAAAAAAATAATAATAATACGTCACTAGACTCTGTAAAAAGAGGGTCCTACGGGAGGAAGTTGGGGCCAAACTTGATTAAAATGAATCATTTTATATATATATATATATATATAATCTGTCTGCAATGCACATCTCTAAAGAGAGGATTTCCTGATTTCCTCTGAGTAATTATTAAAGCTGAATGAACCTGGTCAGTGTGCCAGTGTTATTTATGGTGCATGGTGGCATGGGCATGAACATCCATCACTTGTACATACTGTTCACATACAGTCAACAGTGGGGCCTTAACGTTTCAGCCACACTCCAAGAAACTGGGATGCTGCTATCCTCCAAAAGAGGGCGGCAGCGCACTGCAGAAACCTCAGTTGTCCACCCAGACGCTGACTTCACGGATTCTGAACGTGAGGTGGCTAATTTTAGCATACAGAGAGCTGCATGCCAGCTAGACCGGGCCACCAATGTTAACGAAAAGTCAGATGGAGAGGTGAACGCCTTCACCAGTCATAGCCCACACGGAGTCAGTCTCAGAGCATCTCACCTAATAAACCCTAGAGATGACGTCATACCTAGTCAAATGAACGGTTTCTGCTGTAATCCTTTGAAAGCTGCATTTATATCGATGGCTCGTGCAGGGCTTCGAACCCCAAAGTCAACTCCACCTCCCATCCTAACACCTCTCATCTGCGGTGGGTTTCCTGCACGAGCGCCAGTGGGTTTTTTTTTTTCTTCTTACTGACATCAGCACTGCGCCAAAACGGACAGTTCCATCCCAGCCCCTCCTTCGCCTTTTGGGGTGGGCTCTCCATTGCAGAACTTTAAACGTGTTTAAAACCTAGAAATCTTCTTGATGACTGTTTTTCTTTTCTTTTTTTTTTTGCAAACGTAGAAGCATTGATCAGGCTGAAGTGTCTCGTTTGGCTTGTTAGGCTCGTTTCTGTAGCTCCCACACACACACACACACACACACATCCCAGTCTGGACGCGGAGGCAGGGTGAATTATTGATTGGGACGGTCCTGGGTGCTGGTATAAAAAGGAGGGGCGCAGCCCAAGCAGTGCTCCTCAGTCCCTTCAAGCGCCAAGATGAGCTACGGATCCGACGTGTACTCTGCCTCTTCCTCCTACAGGAAGATCTTCGGAGACTCTCCTCGCTACTCCTCCTCGCCGTCCAGGATGAGCTCCTCCAAGAGCGGCTACCGGTCCCTCTCGGTGTCCCGCACCGGCTCCTCGTCCCTGGGCTCCTACAAGCGCACCGGCGCCGGGCGCAGCGCCCTGTCCTCCTCGCCCATGTCCATGGGCCTGGACACGCTGGACTTCTCGCAGAGCTCGGTGCTGAACAACGAGTTCAAGATCATCCGCACCAACGAGAAGGAGCAGATGCAGGGTCTCAACGACCGCTTCGCCATGTTCATCGACAAGGTGCGCAACCTGGAGCAGCACAACAAGGTGCTGGAGACGGAGCTGATGGCGCTGCGCCAGCGGCAGTCCGAGCCGTCGCGCCTGGCCGAGCTGTACCAGCAGGAGATCCGCGAGCTGCGCTCCCAGCTGGAGGAGGCGCACGGCGAGAAGAACCAGATGATGTTCGAGCGCGACAACGTGGAGGAGGAGCTGCAGAAGCTGCGCGAGCGCTACGAGGAGGAGGCGCGCGCGCGCGACGAGGCCGAGCGCACGCTCAAAGCCTTCCGCAAGGACGTGGACGACGCGTCGCTGGCGCGCCTCGACCTGGAGAAGAAGGTCGAGTCGCTGCTGGACGAGATCGCCTTCCTGAGGCGCGCGCACGACGAGGAGGTGGCCGAGCTGATGAACGCCATCCAGGCCTCGCAGGTGTCCGTGGAGATGGAGGTGGCCAAGCCCGACCTCACCTCTGCGCTCAAGGAGATCCGCGGCCAGTACGAGTCGCTGGCCTCCAAGAACCTGCAGTCGGCCGAGGAGTGGTACAAGTCCAAGTTCGCCGACCTGAGCGAGCAGGCCAGCCGCAGCAACGAGGCCATCCGCGCCAGCCGCGAGGAGGTCAACGAGTTCAGGAGGCAGCTGCAGTCCAAGACCATCGAGATCGAGAGCCTAAGGGGCACCAATGATAGCCTGGAGAGGCAGATCCGCGAGATGGAGGACAGGCAGAACCTGGAGGTGGCCGGATTCCAGGTTAGTCGCTGTAACTGTAAGAGATGGGTGGTCCAGTCCAATGTTTGGAGCTCCCTCTGCTTAAACACGCCTGATTCGTCTAGTTTTTGCAGAGAGATCAGTTTAAAATCCATTAAAAATGTATAAATTAAATTTAAGCAATGTGTGCATTTAGTCCCTATACCAGATTTTTTTTCTGTCTTTGTAAACCCTCTAATTCTTCATCATTTTATATTTAAATAGATTAAACAAAAAAAAATGTAAAAAATAATATATATATATATATATGTATTTATCTCCATAGACAACATTTTGGGGCGGGGTCTTTTGTTTTGCCCCCTACCTGCTGTTTATAATATTCAAATTTGTTGTGAGCAGCGAAGAGATAAGTGATAAGTACTGGGGCGTGGCAACCCCCATAACACTATATAAATAAATATAAATAGAAATAAATAGAAATTGTTTATGAAATTTTTTTTTTTTTTTTTAATTTTGAAAAAATTCAAGTACATTTCCCTCCTTTTTCAGATTAGTAAATTCTTTCACTAAATTATTTTCAAACAAAACTTCAAAAAAATTTTTCCAATCACTTTTTAAACAGTGACCCAACAAAAATAATGGGCGCAGTCCTCCTCATTAAATGCTCACATCGCCCTTCTCAAATTCGTTTTCTAAAAACCTTTACTTTTTATAACTCCCTTCCCAAGTCCTTATAATATCAATGTTATTATGATCCCTATAAAAGAACCTCGTTTAGTTCCCTATGAAAGCCTTGCGCTTTGTAAATGAAATTACTGTGAGTTTAGACAACATCCACATGTAAAGCTGACTTTTCCCAGAACCATATATCCAAGCCAAGAATCACAAGAACCTTTGTTGTTCTGAGTGCTCCCCCATTGCACAGTGCCAAAATAACACTTCTCTCATGTGCAATGTTCATTTTTTTCATTTTATCAAACTGTTTTCTGTCTTTATTATGGTCTGTATGATATATTGTATTTAAAAAGGTGGTGAACAATGGTCTACAGAGCATTGAAGAGCAATACATGAGCATGACCTTCTCCAAAACACAATGCCAACCCTCAACCTCCTCTTATCTATCTATATATATATATATATATAGACAATAATATAGAATAAATAAAACCTTCCACACCGTAAAGGTGCTTCAAA
The DNA here is from genome assembly GCF_030463535.1 of Salminus brasiliensis. Taxonomy (NCBI): domain Eukaryota; kingdom Metazoa; phylum Chordata; class Actinopteri; order Characiformes; family Bryconidae; genus Salminus; species Salminus brasiliensis. Next base: position 25,055,115 of record NC_132892.1, on the reverse strand, counting down.
TGATAGGAACCATATTTGTAATAGAGATGTGAAAACTGGAACCTTCACATCATGGAGTGAAGGACTTTTAGACCTTACATACAGTGTATATGAAAACCTACTGCGAGGCCCCTCCCCAGCTAAATTAGCAATTCAAATATATTGTGAAGAGTGGACTACAGAGACATGGGTGTGGCCTTCCCTCTAACACAATAGGTCATGTTAGTTTGTGCACCCCTTTGCTTGGTGCAGCTTATGATGGTTATTTTTTTTTTTTGGTTCGACCTCCATCGGTGTAGCCAGCGCTTCACAATGACGTACGTCATGATAATCTTGCAAGATTGAGAGGTGACTGCAGTTTTTTTCAGAGCCAGGTTCTGCAGTTGCTCTCCAAGGGCTTCACGAGCTGAGAGACAGCTTGATGATGAAGTGCTTGCCCACCATTGGCTAGACGCTCAGCTGACAAGCAACAACTTTGAATGCAGCCTACAGGACTATGCAGTGTTTCTGGTCTTTAGAAAGCGAATGTTTTTTAGAGAAACGTCCCAACTAATCTGAAGCACGGGTTCACAGGCTGCAGCTGCTAAATTGTCTGGCTTGACAGCTGTCTTTTCTACTCCTCCCCCGCCTACAACTGGCTGCTCTCACCCACCACTAAGGCGAGGCACAGTTCATCTTGAACCAACCCAAAGCTAATGTTGCCTTTTTATTCCAGTAATTTGAGAGGAATATTACGGAAATCTGTAGTAGTAAGTTTTGTGAAGCGTTTGTGCTTCATACACTGTAAAAATCAAGGTGCTACAATGGGTTGTTTGAAAGAGACCATAGAAGAACTACTTTTGGTTCCATTAAGAAGCATTTTTGTCAAGGACTTCTTTTAACCTTTCAAAGGTTCTTCAGAAAGGGCATAGCTCAAAGAACCCTTTGTAGAGCCCTTTTTAAGAGTGTAAGCTAAATCTAAACCCTTTTAATGTTTATTTCTCTTGTCAGATCCGTATAAAAGCCGATATTTAAAAAGGTGAAAGAGAAACTAAGCTGGCTACAGCGATCCTGCCTATTAACACAGTGATAATATCATGCTTCTCTGTCCAAGGTGCTGAAACTACTCAAAGCAGTGAAAAGCTGCCAAGAAACATAGCTCTCAGAATCTCTTGAAATATTTAGACATTTACTGAAGTTTCCAATTTCCTTTTCTGTGAAAGACTGATTAAACCACATGTTAATTTGTGTGAATCCCACTGCTATGTAAATGAATATGAGGTAGGTGTTTCTCTGCAGAAGGTGGAAAAAGCAGACGGTGCAATAGCTGCTTTTAAAACATACATATAAATAACTGAAAGCCAATGACAAGCTTATGTTGGCCCACTCTTATGAAAAACTTTAAATCTCCTGCCAGCCTGTCAAAGGCTTTTATGTCTGCTTTAGCCCTAGTCGTGGAATGATTGGCAATGTTCTGAGTCACTGTGTCTATAGAGATTATCATGTTTGGAGGACAAATGTGAATAAGGTGCCCCCTGTAATCTCGGAAGTGGAAAACCACTTTAATTTGAAAAGGCAGTCAAGTGGAAAATCCCTTTTGATTTGTGAAGCAATTCTGATGGGAGTTATTTGAATTCGTCTTTGACTAGGAGGCAATTGGAGAGCTGGAGAATGAGCTGAGGAGCACTAAGAGCGAGATGGCTCGTCACCTGAGGGAGTACCAGGACTTGCTGAATGTCAAGATGGCCCTGGACATTGAGATTGCTGCTTACAGGTAGACAAAGAAATCCTTTGCGTATTACGATAGAAGAGGTTCAAATGAGGCCCTCCTCTAAGCATCCATTGCTGTAAATCCCCTTCTCTTTTTTCTCCTTCTCCTCCTTTTACCTTCTTCTCTTAGGAAACTTCTGGAAGGTGAGGAGACCCGCATTGGCACTGGCATCCCTTACCCTATTCCGAGCTCTGTTCCCAGCAGCCAGAGCTACAGCTACCAGAGCCGTGTCTACACCAGCTCTAGCAAGACCTCCAAGAAGGAAGAAAAAGATGAGGAGGACAAGGAGGAGCAGAGCGCCAAGTCTGACAGCAACGCCTCCAAGAAGGTCGACAAGCAAGAATCTGGAGACATCAACACCACCAGCCAGAAGAACTAAAGCCTCCATCCACTCCTTCTAATTTTCTTCCCAATCCCTCACCCCCTCTTTACTACACTCTTAAAAATAAAGCAGACCAAAGGGAGTTTTTTGGAGCTATACCATACAAGAACCACTGCAGGTTCCTTAACGAACCTTTCAGTGTATAGCGCAGTTCTATACCAGTTCTACACCAAATAAAAGGTTGCTCTAGCTGTCCATCCAAGCCAAGAACCCTTTAGGAATCTTTATTTTTAAGAGCGTAGGCATGTCTCAGAGAGGAACCCAATGTAACCGCATATCAGCTCTCTCTTTCTCTCTCCACTTATCATCGACTACAGCACTCTCGATAGCAGGGCGTCCGTCCCTTTATGATATTCTGCACACTACTGAACACACCTCAGGTGTCATACAGTCCACTCTCCGCTACTCTCACCGATCCAGGTCAGCGTTCCGCAGTAGATGTCGTTTTTTCGAATCCCTTAAGTGCACTGCCACAGGCTACTCTGATCACATTCCAAAAGGATGTGTGTACTGTGCATGTGTTTATGTAAGTATGTGTGTGTAAACATGCACGGTGCGACAAAAGATATTGGAATCGGTTTATTCGCTAAACGGTAACCGTATCAATCTCTTGGCAGGCACAAATCTAGGGAAAGTAACAGACAGTGCTAGACTGGAAAGTCATGGGCGAGAGGTAGTATTCACGCTGCACAAATCAAGGTTTTGCTCGCAAAAACCAGCACAGAACTTGACCTGCAATACTGTATTCGTCCGAGCCTTACTGCTCTATGCCATGGCAATGCTGTTATTTGCTGACTGTACAGCACCCAGGCCCTCTTTCTGAAGCCCATCACCATCGTACGTTTTAGTCTTCTCTCATTATTAAATGCATCCGTTCGTAGATCCAGGTCCACACTAGTGTGCATGGTATCTTTGCACTGCAATTCGAGGAAGAACCCCAGTCTAGAACACCCAGGAACAAAAAGGCCTCAATGGTTCTAAAAGCTCTAGCAGCTTCTAGCGCAAATCCTCTCCAAGACTAATCGTGGTGCCAATCTTGAGGTATCTCCTCCCTGAAAATGTGAACAATTTGAGTGTAAGTAGCAGCTGCTGTTGATGCATGATGTTTATACCCTTTTTGCATGGCAACCGTGTATGTGAGCCATCAGGCAGCTCTCTATTGCCTTGTGGTTGAAACTTGAATTGGGCAACAGTAGGTTCTCACATTCGCCACCTAGTGTATTCTTCCTACTATGTCCACCATTCATTCAAAAACATAAGGCTTTGAATCTTCTTACCAGCCACAATGAGCGAGGGTTGAGGTTAATATCACATTGGTGAGATTGTGGCTTAATGCTGCTGATGCCTTTTCACGTGTTGCTTGGTGCTTGTGTTGATGATAATCAATTCAGGGCACTTTTTGTCTTATATCCCAACACCATCTCATTCCTAATGCATATTGACCAGTCTTGAAGAGGAACAGTGGTGCTGTTTAGGATTGTATCGAGTGCAGGATGTGGATTTCATTTATCTGGGAGAGCGAGATACCTCTGATGTAGGAGCTTTAAGTGTATGCCCTCTTTTTAATAATTCCAGGTTTGTCGAGTTCAGAACAAACCGAAGGGCAGTTAGCACAAAGTGTGGGCAGATGATCTAAATGCTATGATTTCTTGACTAGAAAACATGATGTAAAAAGGAAACTATAGATTTTGCACAAATCTACCATCATCCACTGACTCTAAATGACCTTCAGGCCCACAACAGCATCACGAAGCCTTATTGTCACACAAAGAAAACCTCAAACCATCAACCATTGCACACATCTAATCAACCACTGAACCTCCTACCATAATAGGAACATCATTTATAGGCACAGTTTCAGACCCAGCTGGCGTGAAAGGGCATGTAGGAGTCTCTACTGCTCATGAAAGTCCAGAAATAGGCCTGATATCAAAGTAACGCTTTAAATCCTGGTTGAACTTTCAACCACTCAATCAGTGCTAGCGGCTTTTCTCTAATTCCACTTAAACACTGCCAGGTTTTGACACCACGACTACCGTCTTGCCTGCGTCATTTTTTCCCCACCTGTCTTCTGTCAAGCTTCACCTTGTATGCTAGCGGTATCTCACAGGTATTATCTCACCCCCTGCCCTAGGATTAGCTAGTAGTACAATCTCATACCTCCAACTGATGACCTTCTCGTAAGTAGGACCTACTAGCCAGTACCTAGGTGATGGAGAAAAGACCTAGCCAGGGGGCAGAGCTTAACGGAAAAACAGGTGTGCAAAAAATGAGGCGCCTTGTTATTTTGTAGCTATCTTGTCATGGCGATGTAAGCCTGACTTGCTGCACGTTTTGCTGTAATTAAACGGATTGTACCACAAAATGATGTAGGGGTTATTTTTTCAAAAGTGTTAGGGTAGATGAATTATTTCTGTCAATGGGCTAACCTAGGCTATTTTCCATTAGCATTGCAAAGGCTAAGGCACGGGGAATGTCAAAGCAAATCTGGAAGTTTGTCCTTTCAATTCCTCGCTTTTCTGTGGTTCAAATTTTCAAGATCTTTAGAAGTGCGATTGTCTACCAATTGAAGGATAAAAGGATGATTCTAGAAAACTTTGCAACATGCTTTAACTGAGAGAAGCACAGGCTAACCCGACTAACTTGCACAGGCAACAGTAACACACTGCATGTGCAGCCAATTTCCATCAACATGGACAGTCTTTAAAAAGGACAAAAATTCAAAAGAAAATAAGAAATCAAGCATACAAATACTTTAGATGATTAAAATGCCTTAAACCACCAGCAGCTTGCTAAAGCTAGCAGTGTGTGAGTTAGCGAATTGTTTGTGCTCTCATCTTTTTTCTCTAGCGATTAGATGCTACACTGAATGGCTGAAATGAAAATGTTGAGGAATTGAATGTAGATTATTGTACTCGACTCTTTATTCTGGATCTTAGCCTACTGCTGTATCACAGACGACCAATAAAGACTGACATTATGAAGTCTGCAGTTTGTCTGTGTTGTTCCTTACAATGGTATATACGTTACACACACACACACACACACACAGCTACACACTACTATCACACACTTTTTAAATCAGTCTTGTGTAATGTAATATGTAATATTAATGTCACATACAGTGAAACTATAATGTGTAAATGGTAAATTTTTCAAGCTTGTGTTCACTTTTTTATCTTTTATTACAATAAGACATGCAATAACTATTAAAAACAAGTTATAAAATATTCACTATAAATAAATAATACTGTAACCTACAGATAAATATCTCACTCACTATAATGAGTCAATAATATATTCTATATAAATTCTGATTTCTAATTCAGCTAAGTTTTGCAGAGTAGTGACTATTCTCACAAAAAGCACCTGTATTTATGCAACTATCAGCCAATCACATGGGGGCAGTGCAATGCATAAACTCACAGATGAGTTGAGTATTTCAGTAGAATTGCTGATCTCCTGGGTTTATCAGCACAGCTATCTCTAGAGTTTACTCAGAGCAGTGCAATAAAAAGAAAACATCCTGTGAATCTTAATTCTCTTGGATTTAGAACCGGTGACTGGACAGGCCACTGAAGAACACTGAACTCACTGTCATGTTCATGAAACCAGTCTTAGACATTTGCTTTGTGCATGCACCATGTCACCATGTACACAGACAGATAGATAGATAGATAGATAGATAGATAGATAGATAGACAGACAGACAACCATATAGACAGACAGACAGATAGACAGACAGACAGACAGACAGACAACCATATAGACAGACAGATAGACAGACAGACAGACATATAGACAGACAGATAGACAGACAGACAGACAGACATATAGACAGACATATAGATAGACAGATAGATAGACAGACAGACAGACAGATAGATAGACTGACAAATAGATAAATAGACAGAAGGACAGACAGACAGACAGATCGATAGATAGATAGATAGATAGATAGATAGATAGATAGATAGAGACAGAGAGACAGATAGACAGACTGACAGAAAGATAGATAGATAGATAGATAGATAGATAGATAGATAGATAGACAGACAGACAGACAGACAGACAGACTGACAGCAGATAGATAGACAGGCAAATAGACAGACAGACAGACAGACAGACACACAGTCAGCTGGACTGATCTCATCTTTTTTTCATATATTTATGTAGAGATTGTTCTGAAAGGACCACACACACATTTTTGCAAGCACCCCCTCAACCACACCCACATATGCCCATGGCAAAACATGCTTGCACACACCCACCAACACACAAAAACACGCTAGTGCTCTGAGAGTACTGGGTGGGTTGTGGCGCATGCAGCAGTTCTTCAAAGATTTATACCCCTGCAGTGCCACCAGGCAGCAGTCAGTGTTCCACTGTGGAGCTCTGCACACACTCAGACACAGACAGACAGACACGCACTCCAACTTCCAACCCCCTAAGCCGAGACCCTTCCACTCAGATTGCTGTTCATCTTGTTGATTATCTCTTTTGTTGTTTATGTGTCTCTCTCTCTCTCTCTCTCTCTCTCTCTCTCTGTGTGTGTGTGTTATTGCCTTGCAGTCTACTGATGTCGTCATCTTTTTCATAACAGATTTAAAGTGCTGCTCCTGGTGGCAGACTGCTGGCTAATTTCCTGCTGCAATCATATTCTAATTTTTTTGTGCACACTCTACAATGTGTGTGAGTGAGTGTGTGTGTGTGTGCATTATTATCTTAACAGCTGCATAATCTATATCTGTGCATGCCATGTAGACACGCACCAACAGCTCTAGCACCAACACCAGTGCACCCAACAACACCAAGACCACCAACACAGCTCCAACAACTAGAACACCAACACCAGCAATGCTACCTACCACACTACCAGCAACAACAAGAACAAGAACACCAACACCAAAACCAACAACAGCTTCAACAATAACTATAACATCACCAACACTACCAACATCACCACTAACACAAACAACAATAACACCAACACTACCAACATCACCACTAACACAACCAACAATAACACCAACACTACCAACATCACCACTAACACAACCAACAATAACACCAACACTACCAACATCACCACCAACACAATAGCAACAGCAACAACACCAACAAACACAGCAAAATAGCACCTATACTATTATATTAATACACCCATATGTAAGTAAAATGCTAAGATCTAATAACATGCCTCTAATGTAAGTACCCTGATGTAATAGTATATGTTCCACATGTGCATCTGTGTGCACTCTACAGAACAGATAATCTCAGGAGACACTGTTCAAAGCAGTGTGTGTGTCTGTGTTCATGTGTGTGTTTGTGTGTATGTGTGTGTGTGTGTGTGTGTGTGTGTGTGTGTGTGTGTAAAATCTATACATAATGTATTAAAACACCCTCTCTCTTTCTGCTTGAGAATACAGTTGATTACTGCCTTAACTGCTTTAATGATGCTGTTTTTATGTCTTGTCTGGTCATTGAATCTGATACAAAATGGATCTAATTCTCACAACAGATGGACTAGATGTATTCGTCATCAGGCGTCCATTCAAAAAGCCTTAAAATATAGTCCACATCAGTTCTGCTGGAGAGATATGAATGTAGACAAACCCGCAGGAGCCCAATAATCTCAAGGGCTCTTCCGGAAAAGACTGACAAAGTCATTGACTTTTGACCTTTAGGGGGATGGGTCTATTCATCAATGATAGACCAGAGCAAAATCGCCCTTATTTCAACTCCTCCAGTGCAGACGAGGTTACTGGTAACCAATTAAAGGTTGTAACAGCTGCCGGGAAGGTCTGGTAAATTGATGCCAACACGAAGGGTTCAGTTCAGATCCATACAGTTTGAAACATAAATACACAAAAAAATATACATTACAATAAATCTGATTAGTGAAACCATGTTGGTGGGTCAAACAAGGCACATTTTATTGTCAAACACAAAGTAGAACAGCAGATATCAGCACCACAACTCTGAAATACACATAATGAGATACTACTGTATTGTACATTTCTGATGAACCTGTGGATAAATACCCTCAACCATTTCACTGAGCTTGAGTTTACATTCTTTTGTTGGTTGCTTTGGTGGTCCTAGTAACACACACTAACACACTCAGAATATTTATTCCAGAGCCCCTCTTCACCAAGCTAGAGCTGACAGTAATTGGACAGGTCAACAAAGGTGAACAGCTCCTTCATCTCAAGTATCTCTCTAACACTCTCTAAAAGGAAAGTGCCATGGACACTTTTGGTCCAAAGAACCTTTACACTGTGTTTTATACCAATTCCTATATCACCTTTTGCACCTTTTACTCTAAATAAATATATATATATGGGGGGAGAGAGAGAGATATATATAATATCCTAGAATACCGGCGGTTGAGAATCGGATTCTGTAAAAATGGAAGGGTCCCTCGGATCAATTATCCTAATTATCCAATACCCAATCCAGCTAATATTGTTAGTATCAGGACAGATATCCGATCCTAATATCAGATCGGTACATCCCTAATTCATCATGCACCTTTGAGAAAATGTAAAGAACACAAGCAGATATATGACAATACAGTAAAGAATCACCACCAAAAAGTATTGAATCACCATGACGTCAGAGAACCATGTCCATGATGTGTACACAGGCCTCCAGCTTCTCTTCTATTACAAGATAAAGAACAAGCCTGAAAACAGCATTTACAACAAACTAAAAAACATACAGATTCACTGTGGTCGTCTTACAGCGGGAGTTTACTGTCATTAGTAAAGATTCAGTGAGTCAAAAGCAAATCAGCCCCTTCTTTTGCTGATGGTTGGGTCAATGCGATCATTAGTAGCCACGCCCAACACATGAAAGCTAGACAAAGAGAGCAAGCCGAAGTCAGCGGGCCCTGCTCCTGCTGCCCGTCAGCAAAGTGTTAATCAGTGTTCCCTCAGCTGTTACCGTGGATACAGTTGCCAAGTCGCTCAGCTCTGAGGAATACCTGTGGGAGGGAACACACATACACACACACAACACACACACACACAGGCTGCTAAAACTGGTAAAAGGACTTCCACCGCAGACACCCAATTGCATCATCCAAAATGTTTGTGTTCAGAAATTCGAACCGAATTGAACATTATTGTCCCTGTAATGCAAAAACCTTGTATCTTCAAAACAAAAAAAAGGATCTTTCAATGGAAGTCAATGTAAAAAAGACTTAATTCCTAGTCATTCTGGAACATTTCTATTGGCCCAGTCATCAGGAACGTTTGACTCAACATAAAGAGGCTTTTTTTGGTTTGCAGAATTGTGATACTACACTTGCTATTGGTATTGTAGTCAAATGTAATAGTAATTCTAGTATCCTGACAGCCCCAGGGGACAAAATAATAAATAAGTGGGTTTGGAAGGAGTCATGGAAGAGTAGACAAGAAGGGGGTGGAGCCAGAAACAGGAAACCATGACACAGTATCCATATCTTCATTGCTTTTCTGCACATGTTGCAAACTCAGGAAGGGATTTTCAGTCTTGGAGGGCTAGAATCCTGCAGATTTTTGCTTTTCTTGCACAAGCATACCTGATGAACTGTACTGGACTCTGGGCCCTGTGACCCACCCCTGTACTAACCATTACTTTTAAACAGGCAATGCTGTTAAGCTTAAGTGTGATTCTAAAATAATAGAGCATCTTCATAAAATATTTAAAGCAATGTTATGTAACATTTTTACCTTAAAGTGACAGCTTCAGAGTCAGGTTGATGCTCCACTGAACGCTGGGATGCTGCTAGCTGCACTATGCGACTTTGGTGGAGCTGCATAACATGTCCTGAGATAACTGCGTAATGCTGCGTAACTTGTGTAAAATCCTGTAATATTACTCTACCACCTCAGCCCACATGCTTCTTTCACTTCAGATGGCGTTTCTGTATCTCTCAGCTTGTATATAGGTATAAATATATGGCTACAGCTGTCCAGGAGAGGGCGCAATTTAATCTTAGCATGATTTGTATTTACAGCAGTGGAGTAAACGTGAATTTCTCTCCCATACTGTTGGGGAAGCCCAGAGGCAAATATATAGCCATTTTTGCCTAATGCTGCTTTAAGACTTGTGTTGTATTTCTAGGTAAACATTAGATTAAACTCTTTGTACCAAAGAAGGTTCTCTTGCACTGAAGCTCATTATATATACATATATACGTTTAAGACCCACTGTGTTAGCCTTGAGCCATTTACTGTATCTGAACCTGTGATAAGAGTTCACAACTGACAGCCTTTCATTATGTTTAGTCACCTACTTTATTCTCCCCTGGGAAATTAAATGAGGAGACAGTTATACAGAGACTATTTAGAAAGAGAGAGAGAGAGAGAGAGAGAGAGAGAGAGAGAGAGAGAGAGTGTAGAACCACAGCTTTATCTTCATTTCTCTGGGGTCCCAGTCTTGGCCCTTATGGCATAAAAATGTGTGTGTTTGTGTGTGTTATCTGTCTCTTAAATGTGTAAAAATAATCTGCAAAATTAGAGTAATAATAATGAATATTAATGAATCATGAATTAAACATAAATCAGATATGAAAAGGTCCTTTTAAAGCTTAGCAGTGGTGAAAAGAACCATATTGTCCCTCCAGAGTGTCCCATTTTACTGGCAGTGCCTCTGAATGGAGATTACACAAGCTGTGTGTGGGCAACTGAACACCTGTGTCAGCACTGAGTGCACCTCAAAGTAGCTGAACACACATGAGAAAACTTCTGGACATACTGTGGGGAACTTCCTTCTGCCTTAGCTTTGCCTCTAGTGATGCTACCAGCTTCCACAGTTCAGTAAGTTTCATCTGCCATGGAGAGATAAGATGTTTGATCCGAACCCATGTATATTCCATATACTGTCAAAGGTTTGTAGATGGAGCTCCATCATGTAGAGACTGCTGTTCCACTGCTCCACAGCCTAATTCTGTGTGGGGGCTGTATATGTCTTATGGGGGCCACATAGTCACCTTAGGCTCATGAACAGGTTCTTCAGGTAGTCCCTTTGTATTGGCAAAGCTTTTTTTATGGTGACACAAGCTGTGTGAGGGTGTATCTGCATCCTACACTACTAAACACAAGTCAATAAGGTGACCAATAAAGTGTCTTCAGTCTGCGTTTGAAGACAGAGAGCTGAGCTGTTCTCTGGAATGATGATTGGTGCTCCATCCAATTCTTTTGGGATGTGTTGGGAAGTTGGGGATGAGGTGGGGTGGTGATCATCCAACATTCTGACCAGATTAACACTCTTGTCACTAAATGCAATCACATTCTCACAGCAATGTTCCAAAATCTATTTAAGAGCCATCCACTCCAACAAAAGCAGGACAATGGCCTTGGTTTCAGAAAAACAATGAATAAGTAGGTGTCCCAACACTTCTGGCCATGTAGTGTATATTAAAATAATAAATATTAGATGTACCAAACTATATTTAAGAGGATTTAGCTTAGATATCATTGCTATTTTATTTGCATTTGTGTATGATTTGAAGAGGCTGCTAAGAAACACACCAAGCAAGCTTCATCTGAAGTGTATTTTTAGCCACCAGTTCATTATTCCACAGAGCAACGCTGAACCCTTTAACTGTTCCTTTGTGCCGACAGACATTCGCATTTACAATGCATACTGTCACTCACATTCCCCACATCTGCTACCTGTCACTGCACTTTTATTCCCAAACCCTGCTTAACCCCTGCATTGTTTATGTGTAAACACATTTGAGAACTGATTGTTAGGAAGAGCATTAGGTCATTAAATACGCTTTAATTTGCCTAAACATTACAACAGTGTGCAATAATGCCATTGTGTGGATAAACTTTGAGGATTAGAGACCAAATATCCTTCTGAACAGTTTTATCAGATGAGCCATCCTAATCTTCTGCCCGCTCACAGCAACCCTGACACTCCTGCCATCTGTGCTCTAATAAAGACCCTCTTTCAAGGTCACTTAGATGTTTTTCTCTTGTCATCTTGATCCAAAATGGAAGTTAATTGGAGTGCTCAGACAGTGATCATCCACGCTCAGTATGCGTCTACCTATTTCTGAGTAGAAACATTTCAGAGTACAATTGCATTGTTTGAAATATTACGTTTTAATTGATATAATTGAGATACTATTAAAATGTATTTTCATAGTAAATTAAAATGGTCCAAAATGCTTTCTTACATTAACTTCCATTTTCGTCTTTTATCTTCTTTTTATTTCCCTTCAAATGTAGCCATGTCAAATTTCCACTTACTAGCTACTCTCTTGCTACGCATCATGCTACAAATGGTGCTTTAAGTGATGCCATAGAGGAACCACTTTTGGTTCTATGAAGAACCATGTTTGTAATAGAGAAATGTAAATGTGAAGAGCCTTTAAACTGGTAAATGACGTTTACATCAGGTGACGGTTCTTTAAACCTTTCAAGGGTTCTTCATGCTCACACCTCTCTGTTGCAAACTTACATTGATGGAAATAACTACAAACAAAAAGGAAATAAACAGACTGCTGTCCATTTTTTTTTACGTGAATCCCTTCAAAACAATATATTTTTTGAAATGATTCTTTTAGCATTTTATTTTTATTAATTTTTCATTTATTTCTGAATATTTCTTAATGTTAATTTGATGAATACACTTCTATAGCAGTGTTGGCTGGTGTCCTATGAGCACACTGAGGAAGGCCTAGCGCCGAAATGTTCATATTTCATATATCTGTCAAATAACTATATTAGATAGTAAACAAGTGCTGCCTGATTTCTCTCCTTTTTAATAACTACAAACAATAATCACACTGTTTTTTGTTACAATGCTAAAACTGTGTTATGACTAAAGTTGGTGAATAAGGTCCACTGTGGCTAAAAATTGTGATTCTTGCTCTAAACCTGCCAATCAGAGCAGAAACTATCGAATTATTCATGAGGGAAATCAGCATATTTAATTCTGAAGCAAAATAACAGGGTTGTAAATAGGTTGTAAAGAAACGTTGTAAAAACTGCAACTGCATTTTCACACCAACCAAAATCACATACTTACTATTTATGCATCAAAAAACAATAAAATACTCAATACTTTTACTTTAATATTATCTAATATTATTGAGGTTTTAAAATCACTTATTAATATAGTATTTAATGTTCTATTACCTTTCATATGGGAAAGTATTGAAAATAGACAGTTTATTGAACAAAACTCATCATTTTGACAAATCATTTTAGTTCTTTACAACCAGTCAAATCCACAGATTGAAAAAGGCCTCCACAGATACAGTGGGGAGAACAAGTATTTGATACACTGCTGATTTTTCAGGTTTTCCCACTTGCAAAGCATGTAGAAGACTGTAATTTTTATCATAGGTACTCTTCAACTGTGAGTGATGGAATCTAAAACAAAAATCCAGAAAAATACATTGTATGATTTTTAAATAATTAATTTCCATTTTATTGTGGGAAATAAGTATTTGATACACCAGAAAAAGAAACTTCATATTTGGTACAGAAACCTTTGTTTGCAATTACAGAGATGAGACGTTTCCTGTAGTTCTTGACAAGGTTTGCACACACTGCAGCAGGGATTTTGGCCCACTCCTCCATACAGATCTCCTCCAGAGCCTTCAGGTTTCGTGGCTGTCGCTGGGCCACACAGACTTTAAGCTCCCTCCAAAGATTTTCTATTGGATTCAGGTCTGGAGACTGGCTAGGCCACTCCAGGACCTTAAGATGTTTCCTACGGAGCCACTCTTTAGTTGCCCTGGCTGTGTGTTTTGGGTCGTTATCATGCTGGAAGACCCAGCCACGACCCATCTTCAGTGCTCTTACTGAGGGAAGGAGGTTGTTGGCCAAAATCTCACGATACATGGCCCCATCCATCCTTCCCACAATACGGTGCAGTCGTCCTGTCCCCTTTGCAGAAAAGCATCCCCAAAGAATGATGTTTCCACCGCCATGCTTCACGGTTGGGATGGTGTTCTTGGGGTTGTACTCATCATTCTTCTTCCTCCAAACTTGACGAGTGGAGTTTAAACCAAAAAGTTCTATTTTTGTCTCATCAGACCACATGACCTTCTCCCATTCCTCCTCTGGATCATTCAGATGGTCATTTGCAAACTTCAGACGGGCTTTGACATGCGTTGGCTTGAGGAAGGGCACCTTGCGTGCACTGCAGGATTTTAATCCTTGACGGCGTAGAGTGTTACTGATTGTTTTCTTTGAGACTGTGGTCCCAGCTCTATTCAGGTCATTGACCAGGTCCTGCCGTGTAATTCTGGGCTCATTCCTCACCTTCCTCAAGATCATTGATGCTCCACGAGGTGAGATCTTGCATGGCGCCCCAGACCGAGGGAGATTATCCGTTATTTTGCATTTCTTCCATTTTCTAATAATTGCACCAACAGTTGTTGCCTTCTCACCAAGCTGCTTGCCTATTGTCCTGTAGCCCATCCCAGCCTTGTGCAGGTCTACAATTTTATCCCTGATGTCCTTACAAAGCTCTCTGGTCTTGGGCATTGTGGAGATGCTGGAGTCTGACTGATTGAGTGTGTGGACAGGTGTCTTTTATACAGGTAACGAGTTCAAACAGGTGCAGTTAATACAGGTAATGAGTGGAGAACAGGAGGGCTTCTTAAAGAAGAAGTAACATGTCTGTGAGAGCCAAAATTCTTACTGGTTGATAGATGATCAAATACTTATTTCCCCCAATAAAATGGAAATTAATTATTTAAAAATCATACAATGTATTTTTCTGGATTTTTGTTTTAGATTCCATCACTCACAGTTGAAGAGTACCTATGATAAAAATTACAGTCTTCTACATGCTTTGCAAGTGGGAAAACCTGAAAAATCAGCAGTGTATCAAATACTTGTTCTCCCCACTGTATAGAGATTATAGGTTGAAAAAAGCTGGAACATTCCTTTAATGCAACACACTAAATTGACGCAGAATTTCCCACCCCACCTCATTTACATACAAACACACAAAAGACATGAATACAATTCATTGTGTATAGGAACTGTATCCACTTCAGCATATATTTAGTCTATATATTCAGAATATATTTATTTCTGTGTTTATTTACAGCCCCTAGTTTGTGTTTGTATAGCGAGAGTGTATCCTTTAAGCCCATTTTATTAAAAACACAACTAATATATGTGTGCTTATCATTGTTTTAGCAAATACAAGGACACATACTGAACCTTCCCTTAAAATCTCTCTGCTTTTCATTTTTCCAGTATGGACACTGGCCGACATTATGGCCTTAAGGTGTAGTCTAACAGTACAGAGCAGAGATGTGCTTCAGTGATGCAGTAAATGACAGAGAGAGCTCAACACAGTGTTGAGAAAGCCGGAGGAGGAGAACCCCTACCACTTCAGAGGGAAAAACAGATTGGAAAAAGCAAGAGGCTGTCTAATCCTCTTCATACACGCACACACACACACACACACACACCATGGGTCTCCTGTGAGTATACGTAGCTCAATTTACGAGGCTTCCTTCCAGACACGTCTTCTCTGGAGATGCTGCGAAGGATGTCTCTTCAAAAGTCGGAAAAAAAGTACAAAGTGCAACTTCATCGACAGATGAAAAAGCTAAGTCAGTTGGGTAATGGAGTTCCAGGAAAGAGAAATAGAAAGGGTTATATTTTTCCTGTTGGATCTTTGAGCCAAAATAAGAAGCTAGCTTTAGAGAAGAAAGCAGGTTCTGGAAAAAGCCCCTGTGGTCTCAAAAGTGTCCTCACAAACTCTTTGGCATGCAGAGATAGCATCAAACATGCATTTCCAGTCTTTAGAATACAAAGCAAGTACAGTACTGAAGAACACTGTTCACCCATATGGAAATATGAGATATATTTCTTTATCAAATATATTTCTTCAAAAAATATATATATTTTTTTCATATTTTAAAAACGATAGTAATTTAATCTAATCTAAATGAATGTACATTTACATTTATAGATATATATTAAATCCAACATCCAACTGCATCTTCTCTGTCTATCTGTACCTATGAAACTTATTTTCCTCATGTCAAATGTATATTTGCTAGTTAAGACCATGCCTTAAGCTTGCGATGATTTAGGAGAAGACTGTGAGAGCTGGTGGAGAATTTTTGGGCTGGGTGGATGTGGGATGTGGTGGGGGTAGGTTGATTGAACAAGGTAGAGATGGAACTTACAGGACATTGGATTGGGGAGGAGGGGCTTTAGGCATGTTTCTGTTCTCAAAATTTAGTTATCCCAAACCTCCACTTTGCTAATACATAACTTTAAGACATGCTACATATCAGTGTTTAATATTGCCCCATATCTTTAATATATTCAACATATTTTAAAGTATATTTGGTACTTAGACTATATTTAATGTGTGAAATATATTTAGGAATGAAATGTGTTGTGTTTCAAATGTACACAAACACATATATTCATATGTTATAGTTAATATATTGATTCCCTATTGGCAAAACTTGGGAAATTGATGCATCAAACAACAACATTTAAAGGTGCCAAGAAAACCTATTCATTGAATATTTTAACTTACTCTTGATAGGTAAAGTAGGGTTGGAAATATATAGGCATCTCATGATTCGATTTGATTATGATTCAGTGGGCTGTGATGAATCTATAGAATGATTATTGATGCATCTTGATAATCTTTTTTTGTCTCTACAGGGTTTCTTTTCTTCCTAACTATGTGACTCTACTTGGTACTATTAAAGCAAGATATCTGTAATAATCAACAATGAATTAATTTCCTATATTTCTTTGATTAAAACCAATGGAAGTTATGTGTTAAATCAACTGGAAGGTTGAGAAGAGTAATTTTCAGTTTGAGCCACCACTAAAGGATCGCTTTGCACATGCATTTCTGGACGATCTGAGAGATACAGAACTGTCACTGAAAGTGAAAGAAGCATGTGGACTGAGGTGGTAGACTAATATATACAGGATTTGTCACAAGTACAGTGGGGAGAACAAGTATTTGATACACTGCTGATTTTTCAGGTTTTCCCACTTGCAAAGCATGTAGAAGACTGTAATTTTTATCATAGGTACTCTTCAACTGTGAGTGATGGAATCTAAAACAAAAATCCAGAAAAATACATTGTATGATTTTTAAATAATTAATTTCCATTTTATTGGGGGAAATAAGTATTTGATCATCTATCAACCAGTAAGAATTTTGGCTCTCACAGACATGTTACTTCTTCTTTAAGAAGCCCTCCTGTTCTCCACTCATTACCTGTATTAACTGCACCTGTTTGAACTCGTTACCTGTATAAAAGACACCTGTCCACACACTCAATCAGTCAGACTCCAGCATCTCCACAATGCCCAAGACCAGAGAGCTTTGTAAGGACATCAGGGATAAAATTGTAGACCTGCACAAGGCTGGGATGGGCTACAGGACAATAGGCAAGCAGCTTGGTGAGAAGGCAACAACTGTTGGTGCAATTATTAGAAAATGGAAGAAATGCAAAATAACGGATAATCTCCCTCGGTCTGGGGCGCCATGCAAGATCTCACCTCGTGGAGCATCAATGATCTTGAGGAAGGTGAGGAATGAGCCCAGAATTACACGGCAGGACCTGGTCAATGACCTGAATAGAGCTGGGACCACAGTCTCAAAGAAAACAATCAGTAACACTCTACGCCGTCAAGGATTAAAATCCTGCAGTGCACGCAAGGTGCCCTTCCTCAAGCCAACGCATGTCAAAGCCCGTCTGAAGTTTGCAAATGACCATCTGAATGATCCAGAGGAGGAATGGGAGAAGGTCATGTGGTCTGATGAGACAAAAATAGAACTTTTTGGTTTAAACTCCACTCGTCATGTTTGGAGGAAGAAGAATGATGAGTACAACCCCAAGAACACCATCCCAACCGTGAAGCATGGCGGTGGAAACATCATTCTTTGGGGATGCTTTTCTGCAAAGGGGACAGGACGACTGCACCGTATTGTGGGAAGGATGGATGGGGCCATGTATCGTGAGATTTTGGCCAACAACCTCCTTCCCTCAGTAAGAGCACTGAAGATGGGTCGTGGCTGGGTCTTCCAGCATGATAACGACCCAAAACACACAGCCAGGGCAACTAAAGAGTGGCTCCGTAGGAAACATCTTAAGGTCCTGGAGTGGCCTAGCCAGTCTCCAGACCTGAATCCAATAGAAAATCTTTGGAGGGAGCTTAAAGTCCGTGTGGCTCAGCGACAGCCACGAAACCTGAAGGCTCTGGAGGAGATCTGTATGGAGGAGTGGGCCAAAATCCCTGCTGCAGTGTGTGCAAACCTTGTCAAGAACTACAGGAAACGTCTCATCTCTGTAATTGCAAACAAAGGTTTCTGTACCAAATATGAAGTTTCTTTTTCTGGTGTATCAAATACTTATTTCCCCCAATAAAATGGAAATTAATTATTTAAAAATCATACAATGTATTTTTCTGGATTTTTGTTTTAGATTCCATCACTCACAGTTGAAGAGTACCTATGATAAAAATTACAGTCTTCTACATGCTTTGCAAGTGGGAAAACCTGAAAAATCAGCAGTGTATCAAATACTTGTTCTCCCCACTGTATGTCTCGTGTTATGCAGCGTTACGCAGAGTGTCGTCCTGCCTGCTTCATCAAAGTTTAATTAGTTAGCAGTTAGCAGCATTCTGAGCCTTTAGTAGGATCAATAGAGACACTGTTCTCCCTATTGCAGATCAATGGAGCATCACAATGAGTTTTAAGCTGTTATTTTGAGGAAAACATAATGCTATATAATCCTGCTTGAAAAAAGCTAAGTGAGTCCTTAGACCAAATGATTTCCTTTTGCATGCAGCTTCCTGAGATCTTTAAAATCATGCCTGTAAATGTACTTGATTAAATTTGGACCTCATTCCATTAGGAAAAGTAGAGAATTGAACGGCCAAAGGATGTTGATGAACTGTACTTTATTCATATGTAAACTGCATCACTTTTCTTAGTGTTTGGCAAATGTTTGGAACAGGCAAGAAACAGAACAATCGAATTTCAATTCAGGTGAGACTCATTAGTTTGAACTAGGAAAACAACCTGTTCCCCTTTGAGACCTTTCCTTACATGCAGTGTGATTACTGAATTGCTAAAGCTCAGAAATTTGTTCAGTGGGATAAAGACTGTAAAGAAATAGATTCTTCAATGAAGCTGGATAGTCATTTTTCCTAATCTCTTTTTAATTAATCACTTTAAATTAACAACTCAACTGTTATGCCAATAATGACAAATTCCTTCCTTTTTTTTTTTTTACAGAAAAATACTATATGATTTATACAGTATTTTTCTGTTTTCTTAAATTTCAAGCTAATGTATGTAAAATTCTTTATCTGTAATTAAATATGTAGATAAAAATATAAATGTATATTAATGGTCTTAAATGTTTAACAATTAAAGTTTTAAATTGTTAAGGTTTGAAGTTTAGGGTCAATTTTAATAGTTTTATATTTATGTGTACACTGTAAAAAAAACAACGGACAAAAAAACCCCTTAAATCTAAGTGAAATATCCTAGTTGAAATTCAGTAGAAAAACAATACATTTACAGACTTTTTTTTTAAAGATTCTTCAGAGAAACTTCAAACACTTTCAACAAAGTGACAACATATAGGATGTGTCCTCCAGTCACTGACACTCACTGTTGATGTGTTGTCGTTCCCCCTGAGCTACCTTTATATAGGTGTATTTGTATGTTTTATGCAATGCTTGCCTACCTGGCCTCAGTGTTCTTACACTTACACAGTGTTCTGTGTTTCTGGGTGTAACTCTGTGCTGGCTGTGTGCCAGTGTTCACTCTTGTGCTACCATACAATTATTCTGTCAGTGTTTGATAGATGGCAATTTTGTTGTGGAACTTTCAGCACTGTAACTTTATTGAAGGTGTTTCATTGCAATAATTTAGGATAAATCTGTAAAATATGGCATTTGTCTGCAGAAACTTTAATGAAAATGTCTGTAAATGTATTGTTTAATCCAATGAATTTGAATTAGGGTATCACATTTGAATTTTGTCTTTTTTGTTTGGCAGTGCAGAACAGTGTGGCAGTGCAGTTCAGCAATTTTGGATGTGAAATAACTTCAGTTATGTAGGAATGTGTAGAGTGTAGGAATTTGCAGATCTTATTAGTCAGAAACATGCATAGAACATGGAAACTACTTCACGTCAAGCACAACAGGCCTAGTCATGGTCAGACAAATAGCAATAAAAACAAGAACGGCGAACCACAGCAGAATCCTGACAATCTAAATCGTCCCTAACTGAGCAGAACCAGACAGGGTGGGGAGAAAACGCTTGCGGAAAAGGCAGTGGTTGATGCTAACTCGGCCTGACGGGTCGCAGTGTGTAGCCTTACTCCCCAGACTGCCGTTGCCATGCTGACGGAGTGCGGAGATGAAACAGATTGATTCGGGAGGGGCTTTTTTGAAGCAGACTCACTAATGCTGTCTCACTCCAAGGTGCTAAGGATGCCTCTCTGATCCTCCCACGGATAACATGATGAAGAGAGTGATGGAGAGTGGCTTTAGGGTGCTCGCCAAAACATCAGAACTTTGAGTTTTAGAGTCATTTGACAAAGTGCATTTCAATGAGACAGAATTTTGTGGGCTTGATATTCACAGCAAGAAAGGCAGCTATGGCTTCTGCTGGTCTTACTTTGCAATAGCATGTTTTAAAGTTTACAATCATTTGGTAGAGAGTAGCTTACTGATCTGCTATACGCAGCAAGATGAGGTATATTGCCCAGATAACCAATAACTGCCATGTGCTTACAACATTTGCATGGGTTCAGCTATTAAAACCATTAATTTTCCATAACCATTTTCAAGACTCTTTTGTCCCTTCGCAGCAGGCACCAGGCATCAATTTGACATTAGATAGATGATGGATTCTAACATCAGACAGACATTGAATGTTTTTGTTGAAAATGAAAATTGGGCTGACAAAACCATCAAAAACTATGTACAGATGTTGATTTGTGGTTGCAAACCAACAAATCAAAAAAACAACCAGCAACGTCAAAAAAACAACATCAAGCTCAAGTTAGACAGGCGTTGAATTTTGGTTATTTAACAGTATTTGGTTATTTGGTTATTTAACACCACTTAAACAACATAACAACATCTAGCAACGTTAGAATTTCACATTGTGTGGACGTAAACATTGTGCAGTTTAGCAGATGTTGGGTTTTGATCACCATACCTCACTAATTAACAACTAAGTGTTGGTATTTTAAACATTAATATGACTTTGGCATGTGGTGTTTGGAAGACTGGAATTTGGTTACTTAACATAAATCAGACAAAATGTTAAATTAACGTACCATCCGATATTGTCCTGTCATTGAATCCTGTCACCTGACGCCACAACCTAAAGTTCCTACAACATCTTTTGACGTTGTTGGCCAACTGCCCCCTTGTGGGTGTAGCTTTTAATAAACCAGATGGATGAAGGGAATGTAGCTGCTCATGGTGGTTAACGGTATATATATCGCATCATGCAGCTTTTGTTACTGTGCCTTTAAGAATGACATATGTAAACGACCTCTGGTCTGATCACCTCCCCTACATTGTGCCATTCAGCAAAGAGTCTGAGGTGGAACATTCTTTTTTACTTCAGTGTGAATGGGTGGAAAGAAACTGATGTAGGCCAAGTAAGCACACATATATGAACTTGTTGTTGTCACATTATTTCTCGGTTAACCACTTAACAGTCCAAGGCTTATTACACAATAAGTGTATGTGTATTATTTAGGAACTACAGGGACTTCTGCACAAACTGGTGGGGCTATTCTTTAGTAATTTGTAATAACCCTTTAGGCCACCGGCGGTCCATAGGCTGTTTAAGGGGTTATGTCATGTTTGAGACTAATGTAAGACTTGAACAATTTTCTCCTGTTTCTAAAAAAAAAATCTCAGATCCTGAGAAACAACCCTTGGGTCTCACCTTCACACCTTTTTTTTGGTCAGACTGATCTTATCTCAGTCTCAGCTGAATAAGATTCAAATAAGGCAAGTATACAACCTCTGCACTTCTTACAAAGCTCTCTTCTACATCTCAGAGATCTCATGTTTTTCTCATTTCTCATATTTCTCCTCAAACAAATATAAGAAGAACATTTTCCATAGGGACTGAACTTTGTGTTAAAGTGAGATTTAATAGAAGTAACTTGATATTGCTTTACGATTTCACTGGGGTTTGAACTTTGTCCAGCATGAGCTCTAGTGAGCCCACAGTGCAGATGTGCACACAGGTGTGGAGGTCAGAGATCATGCAGAGAGAGAAAATATTAATCATTCAGGAATCATAAAGAATTGCAGTGTCAAAAAAGTCCATAAGCAACATTTTATACTCTCATGATAAAGTAATTAGGCCTTTCAAACATTCATCACGGTCCTGTATTACAACTTTTTCAACCTTTGACCATAACTTTTAATATATGTAGAACACAGCTGTTGAGTTGAACCAGCTGAAGCCTGGGTGAAGCTTGGCCAAGAAACATACCGCTAGCTCTCTTTTCTGCTAATGTGATGATATTAACTGTAGTTCAGAAGTTGTTACTCTTGACTAGACTGCAAATTAAATATTAGCAAGTGAACTAGTCTTAAATAGAGTTGTAGACTATAAGCAAAAAAGGGTTGTGTGATATACTGAAAATGACTGCTATTTGACTTGTAATGACAATGGAGCCCTATTGGTGCTATAGGCTATTTTAAAAGGTTCTATATATGGTAGAACTGTCTACAAAAAGGTGTTTCACCAGTGTTAGGAACCCTTTATCCAGGCAAAGAACCCTTTAAGCATCTAAATAGTTCTCTGAAATGTCAGAGTTCTATATAGAACAATTGCTTTTTTTACTCAAGTACCCTTGAGTAACCATTATGTAAGAGTGTAAGACCTTTTCTGTTGGAGGATTTCTTTATATGAAAAAATTATGGTTGAAACAGAAAAGACATTTGAACTTGGAAAGGTGTTTAAAGGGATTGAGCTAATCGGGATGACCCATTCTACTGCATGGTCATCTAAGAAGAATCTATGCTTGATACACCAGTTAGCAAATAGGTATGGCTAAAGTAGACAAAGGCACTAATTAGAAGGGTTATAATAAGTCTACATAAGCTATGTTATGTAGTATATGTGTTATATACTGTAAAATATATAACAGTGGGGGGCAGTGGTGGCTCAGCGGTTAGAGCATCAGGCTATCGATAACAGGGTTGTGGGTTCGATTCCCAGGCTCGGCAAGCTGCCACTGTTGGGCCCTTGAGCAAGGCCCTTTACCCTCTCTGCTCCCTGGGCACTGGAGTTGGCTGCCCACCACTCTGGGTGTACTCACTGCCCCTAGATCACTAGTGTGTGTGTGTTCACTACCACAGATGGATTAAATGCAGTGTACACTGTACAGTGACAAATACATGCACCTTTACCTTTTTTAAAAAGTATAAAATCTGTAAAAAGTTTCCTCAAAGCTCCTTAAGAAGTTCCTCCACACTTTCATGTTCATATTTATCAATATTCACATTGACTTCCATTGAAATTTAAGAATGTATTTTCCATCTCCTGTGCATTTGCTATTTTAGGGTTTAAGGGTTTTGGCTGGACAGCAATGATATACAGGTGATGATGTAGCAATATAGAAAAGAGCTTTAAAAAGCACACTAAATAAATAAAATAAATAAAATTTATTAAATAAAAACTAAATGGTGGGACATAAGGTTTCTCCATAGCTCCGTTAGCCTTCAGACACCAAACGGCAAATGGCATGACTGCTCAATCATATTTACAGAAAGAGGTAAATTATTTTCATTTCATTTCTGGTAGATCTGTTCTTTTAGACTGAGGTGTTTTCATTGGCTGGTGTGAACAGAGATGTATTGAAGCAGAATAAGAGGATTAAATATGGATAATAGAGTGTGATAGACCACACCCCATGCAGTGCCTGCTCTCAGGAGAGTGCAGGGGGAGAGACTCATTAGCACCCAGAGACATCTCTCTCTCTCTCTCTCTCTCTCTCTCTCTCTCTCTCGCTCTCTCTCTCTATCTCTCTTTCTCATCACCCTGCTTCAGAAGACAGGTGGGGGAGTTCTGCACTGCCCTTCATCACTGCTGACTCACATCCTCTGCTGCTCACCCTCTCACACAACACACACTCACACATGTTTGTTTTACTATACATAGTGAGGACCAACATTGATTCCCGTTTTGCTGTAATGCTACACCAAACCAATCATAACCCTAAGCATACTAACCCCAACCCTTCTAACCCCAACCCCAACCTCAACCCTTCTAACCCCAACCTTAACCCTAATCTTAACCTTGAACGCTCTAATTTTGCTGAGATGTGAGGACAAGAAAAAATGTCCTCATTTGAACTTAAGGATATTTATATTGTTATGCCTGTGCTGGGAGAGTATTTATATGCTATATGTAATAAATCAGTCAATCAGTTTCCTCAGTATTACTTACATAGGGCTAGGAATAGGGTGTATCCCTACCCATACATGACACCCTATCCATACGTCATTTGCTGCAGTAGAACTGTCTGCAGCATATGTGCTAGCACTGTAATTTTAAGCATCAAGAAAATGCTGACACACACACATACACATTCACACACACATGCACACACACCCACACACATTTTCACACCTAATTTGATGCAGTGCAGTGATAGTGTCTGGTGTATACAAAGGTGTTACTGCAATTTTATGGAGATGCCAGTTAAAACCCATACAGGCAATTTACACCTCCCTAAGCCTGTCTGAACGAAAACATATGAGACTGAGCTGCCCACATTACACTGTCAGTTCTCTACTGCACTGTGGAGCAGGGTGGTATGTAGAAGTAGCATTTATTTTAAAGACAGATAATATGCATATTGTAATATAATTGAAATGTATAGAAATTAATATATAATAAAAAAAAAATGATGTATTTTATTAAACTGAAATAAATATATTCATGAAAAGTATTTTAGCAGAATTCTCTGGATCTCCAAAAGTGAACTACAGTCAGTTAATGACAGACATACATATAGATTTAACCTTAATGCAGAAAGGCTTATCACACACTAAGGTGTTTCATTCAGTAACTACAGGGACTTCTGCACAAACTGGTGGGGCTATTCTCTGGTAATAGAAGTTTTTAATAACACTTTGGGCCCGCTAGCTCACCTTGTACGTTCATGTCATATCCATCGTGACCCATCACACCCTTTAAAAGGGCCCTAGATTTTTACTGTAAGCTGTATTTATGTTGGCATAGGTCAGTACATGGAAGTGGCATAACGTGAACCCTAAGCACAGTTGTCTCCTCCTTCAAAAATGAGCAAATTTACACTGCTTACTTCACTATGTTAGCTTTAGTGAAGTAGGCAGGACAATGCTCGTGAGACCTGCGTATCGCTGTGTAAGTCATATTTGTGTAAAATCCTTTAATGTTATTTTACCACCTCGGTCCACATGCTTCTTTATGGCTTGAGTGGTTCTGAATCTCTCAGCTTGTCCAGAAATGTGTGAGGCGTGGCCTTTAGGGGAACGTAAATTAGACTTCTTGGCTGTAGGGGGAGCCCAAGTAAAAAATCACAACCAGTGATGTATCCAAAACTTCCAGGAGAATTTTTTTAAATCACAACTGAATCAGTTAGTAAATAAACTTGCTCTTGGAGGCCTACCAAACATGAGAGTTTATCTAAATGTAGCTGCCTCAAAACCAAGGTACATCAAATTCTCAATGAATAATTTTCAAGTCAAATTTTTCAAGGTTTTAATCTTTTTTGCTTCCAACCAAAAAGTAATAATGATCTAAGAGTATTCCAGTAATTCTTGTAAAGTGTAAATACAATAAATGTTCAATTAAAGTCAAACAAACTGTTTGTCAAACTGAAACAGTTCATTTTGTAGCTACCAAAGACAATTTAAATGCTGCAATTTTCTCCAAAGCTTCAAAGCGCCCCAGTCATTTTGGAGTCTCTAATCTAACTAACATCTAGTGTCTGATTAACTAAAAGAGACTGGCCTTCTCCTGACAAAAGATTGTCTGGCAACATCGAAAGGTTTTGTGGGTGAATGAAAATAAAGAGTCTGAGTTTATTGTGCATACAGTGAACTAATATCTGCACTCTGGCTCGGTTCACTATAATGCTTATTACTGGCAGGTGTGGAGCAGCCACTGGTCCTAAATCAACATTAAAGAGGCCATTTCAAATGATAAAGTGCTGATTGCTATGCTAATGACCCTTCATTAGCTTTGGCATCATCTCACAATTACACCATTCAATCATTGTTCATTACAGTGCTGCTGGCTTCACTTCATTGTATTCTTGTCTTCTGGTCTTTTTGGCTCAGCACATCTAATTGTTATCTGAGCTGTGTTTACATATTGTGTTGTAACAAATCCTCATAAATCTGATATGGGAACTTTATAGATGAAGAAAAAAAATATTCTCAGTTTGAACGTATCCTAGCAAATGCATCGCCCTGGTGGAGATGTATTCGGAGACTTTGACGATGGCCCCTTTAACTCATTCAAATCTGGCCCCAGAGTAGTTGGGTAGGTGCATGTCCACCTACATAATTAAATGCATCAGCATGTGGAATTTAAGTTTTCTGTGTGCTGATGTGTTTTCTATCAGTATATATATATATATATATATATATATATATATATATATATACTCTTTTTACCTTCTCCAAGTAAATGGACCTGCTGGAAGATTGCCCGCTGAGGTCCCCTCTACCTGCGTCAAACCAGCTGCCACCTACCGGTCCAACCAGCAGGCCCCCCACCCATCACCACCCATAGCAGACCAGCGGTACATCCTCCTACCACTGCTACCTGTTTAATGACCATGTTAAAACCTAAATGGACTCGTAACTATCTGCCACTATTAATATCACCACTATTAACTATCTGTTGTATCTGGTTTGGTAATTTTTATCAATAATGTTTAAATAGTTCTGACCAGAGGAGGACGGGTCGGGTCCCCCTTGTGAGCCTTGGTTCCTCCCAAGGTTTCTTCCTCCAGCTCTGAGGGAGTTCCTTGCCACTGTCACCGTTGGCTTGCTCACTGGGGGTCTTTGATCCTTCATGTCTTACGAGTTAATCAGGTGAATGTATGTATGTATGCAGACCCACATTTCATTATTATTCTAATTCACATAATTTTTATTGGCCCTAAAATAGAACTAGGTGGAACTCTGGTAAACTAGCCACCTTAAACGTGGGGTTTAAAGGGTTAAAAAGATCAGTTGGTCTAGATCAGACTATTAAAACTGCTCTCTCTCTCACTCTCCCTCTTTCCCTCTCTCTTTCTCTTCTCTCTTGTTCATTATTGACGGCCTGATTACAGAGTGTTTCTCTTGTCTATGTGTGTGTTGTCTGCTGATGAGGACAGGCTGTGTGTGCGTCTGTGTGTGTGTTATTGTGGCGAGTGTTTCCCTCTTGTCTACACTGACCTTGAATCCCAATTGTAAAGGTTAGACACACATGCACATTAATACACACATGCACATTAATACACTCACACATAGACCCGTGCAAATGTGCACACCCAAAACACTGGAAACTGTACAATTATTTAGAATGGCCGATCAGTTACATTATTAATCATGTTATATGAAGCACACAATATTGTGCTAGCTGTTATCAAAACGTGTATATCAGATTACAGTGGGCATGGCTTGTACTCTGCAAACACCCACATTCAAATGAGTCAGCTTTTTACCTGATATTGCTTACATAATTGCTTACACTATTGGTACTATGCATAATGCCAGGTGTGGGATAGATTGGTATAGATTGATAAACAGTTCATATCATTCCAGATACCATATTTGCTGCACCCAATCCTTTTGGGATGAGTCAGGGATGAGGTGCGGTAGTGCTCATTCAACATCTAGATCTTGTTCTTGTCGCATAATGCAATTAAATCTTCACAGCAATTCTCCAAAATCTGGTAGAAAGCCTTCCCTGGACTGTGAGACAGTTACTCTCAGTACTTTCTGGCCGTATATTTGTGGCTCCAACATTCCATGTTTTATTAAGTACGCCACTGATAGTAGTCATGCTCTTACTCTTACAGAGCTGTTCAGCCGCTCTGTACTTTTTACAGCCCTGATCGATTGTTAATGGTTTGTTGTTTCATCCTAATTGTATTATTTGTTTATGATTTTATTTTTTAGTTTTAGTAATGAATACTTTTTAATACAAGTAGTTAATATAACGTTAAAGAAATGAAAAAAACAAACAAGACTAAATAAACTTTGGTCCAGATCACAAGCGTAATACAATCAACACTACGTCTTTATTTATGCAAAAAAAAAAAAAAAATGAAATCACCAAACAACATTTTGCAAAAACATCGGTCAGCCATTTTACTGCTGCGATACTGTTTAGAGAGCATCCATCTTACGTTGCGGGAAAGAACCACCCATTCAGTACTTATTCAGCCAGAACTAACACACTGAAAACAAAAGTAGCATGGAGATGTAGCAGTTGGTGCAGGATGAGGGTTATGTAAGACTTACACACTTACACCCCCCCCCCCCACACACACACACACACTGCAGTCCCAGTTGTGTTGTCATATCCTGACAACCTCAACCACCCAACACACACAGAAACACACACACACACACAGAGGTAAGGAGTGAAAGACACTGCAAAAGGTGGTTACTAACTGTTGGACTGTATATCCCATATATGTAAGCATGTATGTACTACTATAGATGTACTATATATAGTCTATACACACCCTACTCTATATGCTTCATGTAATAGCAGAGGTTTAAGGCACCTAAGCATGTTATGGAAAACCATTAATCTCTGCATTAAGAGTGTATTTACATGAACATAAAACATACAGTAAAACTTATTAACTTATTTTATTCCTATTTTACATCATTAAGCACTGATTTACCAAACCAGGTGTTGGATGATTATATAAATTACACTTTGGAGCCATCAGCTTTGGAGATGGTTTAATGAAAACAGGGGTGTAAAATCACTACTTTTTATCTGAATATTATAATATTATATATAATATTCTATTCTATTTATATTCTAATATTCTTATAGGTGCCTAAAATTTTTGCATACTACTATGTAGGACATTTGCCTGTGAAACATCTGTCAGGAAACAAAAGCTGGGGTTGCTATGCTGCTGTGACGCTGCTACTTCGATCTCTGTGAGGTTGGAAATCCCCACATGGTCCCGATCTAACTGAGAAGTTTCATCTTTCTAGCTTCTACCTCTGTTTACCTCTTTAAACCTTGTGTGTGGACTCGCATTTTAATTCTTCCTTCTCGTAACTAAAATACTTTCATAGACCCTAAATTGGAACCCTGTGGGACTCCACAACATATACTGACCTAAATTTCTAATAGTATATAAACTAAGTACTACCCAAGGTGTCCAAGCGGTTCATTTATGGTTTAAGATTCATATTTTGGTTCATTAGCAGTATTGGACTTTTTTATTTGTTACACCCTTTTTTTCATTCTACACCAGGATATTTGATGAGTGCTAGGGGAAATGTGAGTGTGTATGTGTGGGTGCGTCTTGTACCTTCCCTGGTAAAGGCCTGGGGAGCAAGTAGCAGGAAAGAAACTGCTTGACGCCAGAAAAATAAGCACCTCTCAGAATAAACTAATTGATCTCAGCAGACAGTGATTATGAAAGTGTTGTATCAGTTAGAGTGCAAGATCAGATCCTGAGTCATCCACCCTGCCTATCTCCATGGAAACATTAAAACTCTGACCGTGATTGGCCCTCCGTGACCTTGCATTGTCCAGCTTCATCGACTTATGGAAATTGCTTGTTAATGACATTGAATAGGCGATTCCAAACACGAGTGTGCGTATGAATATTCATGCATGTGGTGATGGTCACTGTCAAGCAGCAAAAACGAGTTAGCACATCTATAACATCGCTCCGACAGACATGAATCTCAATAGCTGTGTAATAGCTGTTACTCAAGAGAACACACTCTGAAATCTCTCCCTCCCTGAGATCTGCTGAACCAATTATCAAGTCTCTGTGCTTGCTACTGGCTCTGAATTGAACTGGCACATGTGGGTAAGTGTGTGTGTGTGTGTGTGTGTGTGTGTGTGTGTGTGTGTGTGAAACTGTAATTGGCTCTAATAAAAGCAGTTCCGCAGTGAATATAAATAAAATGATGAAGTCACATCAGAACAACAGCATCAACCATCTCACCACCAGCCGTTCTCGCTTTCTGCCCACGTTGTTTGAACTCACCAAAACTCACCAATTAACACTTCTTCTGCAAAGCCATGTTTACAAATCATCATCATTCTCATCTATTACAGTTGGACCTCATCCAAATACTTACAAATTGGACAATGTCTGATGCATTGCAATATTGCTGAATATCATTGCACACAGAATTAAATAGCATTAGAATGAACAAGGTCTAATTGTATGATTGTGATACACAGATCAGCCGTAACATTAATACCACCTGCTTAATTGTGTAGGTCCCCCTTGTGACACCAAAATAACTCTGACTGCAAGGTATGGACTCCACAAGACCTCTGAAAGTGTCCTGTGTTATCTGGCACCAAGGCGTTAGCAGCAGATCCTTTACATCCTGTAGTGGGGCCTCCATGTTGCATAGTGCAGTGGAGCATCAATAGGCCCGGGGTGGCAATAACAGACTTGCATTTCTCCTACATACAGCATTAAAATGATTCTATATAGCAGTTATTTCAGGTCAGGTAAAATTGTTACAAAATGCTACTTTAAGATTTTATCAAACTTGCAAAGGAGAATAACCCATAAATCAGCAACTGCAATTTAATTACACCTAATAAAGTATCTACAGGAAGTACATGACTATTTATAGTCAGATTATGTAATTCAGGTTATATTTGGAGACAATCCAACACTGCCAGTTGATGAACAACCACAGGCATGCTGGATAAACGTGTGCTGTTTCAGCATTCATCAGCCATGTCTGATGGCTGTGGTTCCCATAGGATAACCCTGCAGTGTGTCGAGGTCAGATGGTATAACCTGATCTTCTATCAGTTCTACACTGTGTGTGTGTGTGCATATATGAGGCTCAGCCTGACAGCCTGAACACACATATAGCGGCTGTTTTTTCACGACAGTTTTTTCTCAATGACGTATCAAGGACCCCACAATGATAAAGCGTGCAGCCATCACACACACACACACACACACACACACACCCAGAACAAATAGAGAGCAAGCTCAAGGGAGTGATGAGCGTTTAGTCAGCAGTGCTGTGGCAGCAGATGTGTGAAAAATCAATAGGGCAATCAAATGTGTGTGTGCATTGGTGTGTGTGTGTAGACTTAATGTCCATCAGGTTTGGTAAGCCTCTTTCCATCACTTGCATCATCATCAGGGTTACTTCACAAAGCAGAATTTCCCCATTTCTAAAACAAAGATGGCTCTGTTAGCTATGTGACAAGCATTTTTCCATTTTCCTGAAGAAAGGCGAGGGATGCTACAGTCCCGCTATGCTGTAAGCTTCTGATACTTGTCAGTTACTTGTCATTCCTAGCCAGCAGAGAATGTAGGAACATTCAGCAATGCTTTTGAAAGGTTCCAGGAAGGGTAGCCTGTAACTTTACAGAAATAATGTTCCAGAAACACTCTGAAAAAGTGTGCCGCAATAATGATTTGCAACATTATCAGAACATTTCTTACACAATATTCACAGACATATCTAACATTATGGAAACATCTGAAGTAGCTTTCCCAAATCTAAAAACACAAGCATTAAAATACAGAGCAATAAAAACATTAAATAGAAATATAACTGATACATAACTACACTGATAAATAATACTAGTTTCATAATAATGTTTTTCCAAGCATTTATTTAAAAATAGAATATAACATTTTCAGAATTTACACTGATGTCAAAAGGAAGTTTAAATAATGAACTTCCACTTCTTTTCCTCACCTTCCAAATGTGAAAAGTCCATTTTCAACTGTGAGAGTAAGAAAATGAACAAAACAATGTTTGAGAAAACCTGACAGATTGAATGTTCAAAAATAAAAAATCATAATGCTCAGAACGTTCATCTAATGTCTATATTAACCTTTAGTTTCGTAGTTTCAGAGCAAATGTAATGAAGCCTACTATACTGTAAGCTTCCAACTTACAGTCCAGCAGATGTTACTACAGAAGAGGTTCAGGCAATGAAAGCTAACCTTTCAGGTAAGGTAATGCTAATGCTATCACTGAAGCTAGTCAGAGCAATTTTAGATGCTAAAGCGGTATTGTTATTTTATATAGATATTTTAACTGGCTGTAATGAAATTATACAAAGAATAGAATGAATATGTTTGCACTGCTGTTCATCTTTACACATCCATTTTTTGAATGACAGATGTGAGCACTGTACAGTGTTTAATCTGACTGACATCACTAGCTCAATGATGATCAGGTTCTTCAGTAACAGTTCACTTCATCCTTCACTTAATTGAGAAAAAATGAGAATAAGACAATTATGAGACGCAAATGACCAGTTCCCTAAACCATTATAATATCAGAATTAGAGTAGGTAACTTTTAAACTTCTAAACTTAACAAAATATATACATTCATGCAGGTCTGGTATTTGAGGCTTTACAAGCTGTAGGTTCTACTGCGCTTCCTGGACAGCACCCTCCAGGCTTCTTCAGGCTGTTCACCTAAAGTCTCAAATTTACATCTTCTTACCATCTCACTTGAATTCACTGCCCAGACAAAACCCCTCATTTTTATTTGTTCCCTTACTTTTAACAACAAAGATCATAAAAGGTTCTTCTCTGCAGTGCTGCCAAAGACAAACCTCTTTCGGTTCTCTGTATGAACATTTCAGGAGATGTACAAGTGAAAAGAACCATTTTCAAAGTTGAAAGAAGCTCGATATAATGTATGCATCTATTCAAATGAAAAGATTCCCAATAGAACCAAAGAAATATTAAAAAAAATAAATAAAAAGGGAAAAAAGGCAGTGTGGTAGAAAATGAGATCTTTACAGTACGTCCACATTTATACTTTTTTGACCTGATTTGTTTTAGTTTCTCTCTTGGGAGGCCTCATGAATGCATATGCTCAAGATCAATGTCAACAAAGCTCTTAAACGTTGAATACACACACCATGCCAGAACCGATGGCAAAGGCCCAACTTAAGCAGCTTTTCACTGTGATAGAAAGAAAGCAATTACTGCAGGACTGTTCCCCTGGAACATCAATCTGACTTGGTCAATAAATAACGACATCACTATGATTGATCACGTGGTAACATGAACGCTTCTGCAGTAAATTTGCAGCAGTGGTTGTATTTTACAACAAACCAGGCCGGCTGCTGTTGGAGGTAAGATCCCAAAGGCTCCTGGTTAATGCAGGCACTGCAGTGCTGGACTGAAGTAAAAAGCATGCTGAGCCAGCCAGCAAACACCCAGAGCGTGTTCTATTAACTCTAGATCTGCTTCAATAATTCATCTGAATACAAAAAAGGCTGCAGAGTGTATAAAAGAACGTACCATGTCTACAGTATGTGTGCGTGGATGTGTGTGCGTGGATGTGTGTACATGCGTGGCAGAGCATTGTACTATTGGCTTCTAAAGGTTCCATATCACAGAAAACTCATTTTCCCTTTCCTTTTTTGAAACAAAGGAGCTTGACGTAATATATATAGATATAGTGGACATTTCAAATTTACTCCAGTTCAGTTCATACAGCTCACATATGGAAACTGTGCTGTTTGCCCACCACAGTCTAGGCCCACCCATTCATATTGCAGTTCTCGGCTCTGAATGCCTTTGGAATGAAGCACAATAAAGGACAACCTGTCTGATAAATCCCAATTATTATTTTATTAGATATAAAAATATTTAATCCAATAAAGTGTTAGAATTTGTTTAGTGGTGAACACTCCACACAAGTTCTTTGAAGAATCATTTATTGTATGATTCTTTAGATAATCAAATGTGGTTAATCTATGGTAGAAATCATTCATTCCAGTCCTAAAGGGGGGGTGGGGGTCCATTTGCCTGCTCTACCATACCAACCAAATAGAAATCACCAACCTGTGCAGGACTCCAACCCTCCATAAAGGAAATCGATGACTCTGAAGAATCTTTTTTGGCACATTTTCATGTGCAACTGCACAGAAAACTATGTTCTACATGCAACTGAAACTCAAAGAATTGCCCAAAAGCATTAACCACTTGTTTTTTCATAAAACGTCTTAAAACTAAAACCAAATAGGGTTCCACTACTTGTCTTTTCTAAGTTCTAAGTTCCATCTACATATCAAGAATAAAGGTACACTGTATGTCCAAATGTTTGTGGACACCCCTTCTAATGAATGCATTCAGCTACTTTAAGTTGCACTCATTACTGACACTATGCAGACGCAAAGCTTGTCTGGTCCCTGAAGAGAAGTACTGCCAATAGAATAGGACTCACTGGAGCAGATTAACATGAACATATTGGCACCATGCCTAATGCCAAGAGTGGACTAGAGGGGTACAAAGCCCCCCAGCATTAAGCTGTGGAGCTGTAGAACATTTACAGTGTTCTGAATTTTTGCGAAGTCATTCACTTTCCTTGTGCTGCTGAAAGAACCCTCTTGTGGACTGAAGCTCTTGGTTTGCGTGCTCAGTTGTGCCACATTATTGGCAAGAAGCTGTTCAATAATTCAACCCAACATTTTCTGGGAGCCTAGAGTAACCAGGGTCAGCCTGCATTCCAGCAAGCATCAGTCTGCCATTATCACGCATCAGTGAACTAAAGGAACCTCCTTTCACCTCAGTCATCTTCTACAGTCAACCCCCAAATCTCTCCTCTACAAAGACAGAGAGAGAAAAAGAGAGAGAGAGAGAGAGAGAGAGAGAGAGAGAGAGAGTTAGAAAAGGGGGAGGAAGAAATGGAATGGAAACAAAAGGCAAAGGAAAAAGAACGGAAAGAAAGATGTACAGCACCGCTTTCACTGGATAAAGAGATCTCCTTGTATGATGTCCGGTTTAAAAAGCCACACCTTGTACAAGAAAAAGCATTGGCTGTGTTTCTGGGAAGAAAGCAGTGATTTGTTGAAAGACGTCACTGAATAATGAATGTATGGTGTTGGCCTGAAGGTTAAGGGTGAGATTGTACATCAACAGGACAGTCATCAATAGTGCCAGTGTTGAGTGTGGATTTCAGCTGGCATGGTATTGGCTGATTGGACAAGTACTGTGTCAATAAGATGAGACAGTTACAGAGATGAAAATATGTACATAATTACCAAAAAAGAAGATCACTTTGCCTGAGAGTGCCTCAAGGTTTAAGGCTGGGCCCATTTCTATTTTTTTTTTTTTTTGAATCCTCTAGTGGTTTCTGTCTCTCTTTTTATTGGGTCGCATTCTATCTGCTGGAATTCCTTTTTTTCTGGCATTTTCTGGCGTATTCCTTTTAATCTCTCTTTCTCTCTCTCTCTCTCTCTCTCTCTCTCTCTCTCTCTTTTTCTCTTACTCTCTCTCTCGCTCTCTCGTCCGCTCTCTGGAGGTGTTTTCTGCTTTATCTGTGAGTCACACCTCATGAATTATTGAGTTTCCCTTCACAGCAGGGAGTGAGCTGCACTTTATACCATCTACAACTCAACAGAAAGAAAACGACAGAAACAGAGTGAGAGAAAGAGGAAGAAAGAGAAATAGAGAGAGCAATGAGACCAAAAACCTCATGAAAACCTTTTTATAAAAAAAATCACACACACCACACACCACCACTTCAGCAAGCCTTCCTGGACCGTGCGCGATGCGCCATTTAAATAGTCAGACTGCAGACAGCACCTGGCTCTTAAAGGGAATGGCAAGCGACATGCTGATTGGTTTATTGCATGTTATGCCCAAAGCACACATTAAGAGACTAAGTACATGCCTTTTGTGCAGTACTTTTGGCATACTTTTCCAGTCGTAAAGATAGCAAAGACACACTGACACGGCTCGAGCTGCACGGTGAGCAAGTGACGGGTCCCCGAAAGATCTGTAAGATAAGGGCCCAGAGGCTCATCTGTTGTTGCATAGGTCATCCTCTAGTCCTTCATCAGTGGTTACGAAGTGGGATGTTGCCCACAGGACGTGGCTGGCTGGATGTTTGTGGTTGAGCACTGAGGTGTTTAAACACTCCAGCAGCACTGCTGTGTCTGATCCACTCGTACCAACATAACACAATCTACTAACACACCACCACCACCACAGTGTCACTGCAATACAGAGAATGACCTACCACCAAAATAATAGCGGCTCTGTGGTGGTCCTGTAGGATCCTGACCATTGAAGAACAGGGTGATGTCACATCATGGTTTAAAAAGCCAACTCTTCAACATAAAAAGAGGAGGCCAAATTTCATCTGTGTCTAACACTAATGGTGAATATAATTGTCTTGTCTTGAAAGGAGGCTAACAAACTATGCAGAGTCTGTAAATTCAAATTTGTTTATATAGTGCTTTTCATTGCAGCGGGCAGCAGGGTGGTGCAGAGCCAGGTCTGGCTGTACCGGGACAGAACAGTCTGAACAGGGCATCTCAATACATGGGAAAGAAAGAGTGTGTGTGTGTGTGTGTGAGAGAGAGAGAGAAATTTATGAAAAACAGGGGATAGGAGTATCACAGCAAAATTGATAAGTCTGACACAGAGGGTAGGCACCAGCACCCATCCACAAATGGACTTACATCAGCAGCAGGCAGGTGGTGGCTAAGCACATGGGGGAGTGGGAAGAAAGGAGAACATTTAGAAGGGTGCAGGAGTATGAACAGACTGATGTAAAAGAAGTAGATTAGATAGCCAGCAGTACTGATCAGAAACCTGTAATCAGACCCATACAGAACAGTGTTAGTATGTAAACAGGCTACATCAGCAAGGAAAACAGTACAGTACACTGGTGGATTATCCGAAAGCTTGAGCAAAAAGGTTAATCTAGATTTAAACACTGAGAGTGTGTCCGAGTCCCGAACAGCAACAGGAAGTTTATTCCAGAGTTGGGGAGCTTTATAAGAGAAAGCTCTTCCCCCGGCATTGCTTCTTCTAAAGTGGGGGAACTGACCAGGCCAGCGTCCTGCTAACGAAATGTACGTGAATAACAGTGCACCACACTGAAACCTCATTGTACGTCCACTTTTGAAATAGGTTATAAACACTCCTTATTTGATGTTGCTGTGAAGTAAGCTTTTCCTGTCGTGGTCAGAGCTGTGTTTGATTGGACCAGGCATGGATGATTTTGTTGCCACATGCCTGCAATGTATAATGTATGTCAGGCAATAAGTAAGAACAACATTAGCCTTTTATGAGGAGGAACTGAATTATGGATTAATGGTTGAAGACCATCTAAGCTGTGGGGTCTATTTGTCATCTATATGAGCGGTAGCAATTAATTACACTGTAAAAAACCCTCACCTTCATTCTTACTGTCCTCTCTCACCCTATTGGGACTCTCTTTCTCATTTTCTTACCTTGGTTTTTCAACACAGCTCTGTCTTTTTCTTTCTATCCGGCACTCTACTTCTGTCTCTCTCCTCCCACCCTGCTCTCAGATACAGCAAGAGAACACGCCCTTCTGAGGACAAAGGAACAGAAGGAAGCGAATAAACAGGAGTACTGAGATGTCTGAGATATTGTACTGAGATATATATAAATATATTAGCACTGTTAATGTTAATGCACATGATTAATCTGCAAACTTTTATGTGTTAATCTTTTTTTATGCAAATGAATCATTTTAGCCAGTTTGGCCCAACTTTCAGTCTGTAGGCCCCTCTCTTTACAGAGCCTAGTGACATATAAGCAGTTTATAAGGTGATGTAAACACAACGTCACTACTGTTGAGCTACTGTTGAGAGAGTAGATTACACTTTATTTATGCTGAAATAGGGATTAGATCTCATAAGTAACTCTGATTCTCCTACCTTTTAGCTTTAAGCTTAATCCAGCCCAATGACTGCTCATCTGTTTATCTTTTCAAACGTTGTTGAAGCATTTTCTTTACTAAAGCTCCTGTGTCTGAGCTTCGTCATGTTCGAGGCTAAAGGTCTCAGAACTACACAATATCACAATATCAGCACAAAAAAAAAAGGATTCCTCTAGCCAGTATAATCTACTGCCAAGAAATGTAAGGATGTGCTAGCTAGCATTTTAACTTGTGAATATTGTTGTGATAAACGCCATGAAACACTGATTGACACCATGCTAACATTTCGTAGATGTTAAAACTGTAGAAACTGGGTTTCCATATTGTATTGGTGTAATAAAGGGTGAACCTCAACTACTATATTGTGAACAGTTTGGGGGCGCACTTTATGGGTAGTGCAGGGCAAATAGTCTGAGGACTGGAATAATATAGCATACACAAGAGGTTTCCTTTTCCTAGATCACTTTTTAATTACTGCAAGGAATAAACTTTCTACATATTTACAATATAGGTAGACTGTTAAGTGTCCTAGGGGAAGGAGCAGCCTGTATATAGTCAGTCCAGCAACTGTTCGAAGGGGGATCTTTTACTCTAAGGTTGCAAGCTGTAACCATAGACATAAGGAAG